>NC_137656.1:12847043-13115873 GCF_963422515.1 Blennius ocellaris
GTTGTAGAATAGGAGCAGAAATTATCCACTACAATACATAATGTCATATGTATTGTGCAATTTCTCTAAAACACACAATGTTGATTTCTTGAGTACTGAGATGTAATAAAGGCTTCTCTGTATCAAAGAGTTGAGTCCACTCAAACCATGTTCTGTATACTAAAACTGTATGTACTGTGGCACTTAACGACAAAAACTTCCGGAATTGGCTTCTATGAGAGATCACAGACCATGTAGTGGAAACGTTATATGGGGTTATAACAGTACTCGACCATGATGAAAAGAGGGAAGCAAAATAAAATGGCTTTGAAGTATTAGTGCAGAGCTAAAGGCTACATTCACCTTTTATTTTGCAGAGAAAAATCAAATACAAATATATACACAGAGTGAGATGCAAGAGCACAAAGCACAACAACACAAAGAAGAACAGAAAAGTAGAAGGGGCAGCTTGGACGGAAATGAAAATGAATCAAGAGCCACAGTTTTGGAGTACCAATAGATTCAGAAGAGCAAGTGGGGGGAGGCGTATTTTCTCTCTGATGCATTCCCATTGTATTTGGACACTGTTGAAACACCGCATATATGACACTCATGTAAAAAAAGCATCTGATATTGAACTGATTTCACTCCACTCTGGTCGACCAGCAGCAGTAGGACTTCTAGGGCCTCTGCATCCAATTCACTAGCAGAAATGGACACGGCAATGGCGCACTGTTGAAGACAAGAGTGCAAATATGCCAATTTATGCTGAGGTGCAGTGTTAATGTGGAAGCTACTCAAAATCAGAGGCTGATTGCAGTTACTAGTGATTTATGTAAAAAAGGGTGGAGATGCTTCACAAATTGCTAAAAACATTAACTTTTGAAAATACCTCTTGCAGTTGAAGTTTTTTTTTTTTTTTCCGTCTTTAATATCATACACATAGTAATCACAATCCAATCAGCTGCCATGGACAGATTGATTAGTGCTTTGAACATTGAGTTCAGCTAAAGTTAGTTTAACTGCAGGAAGATGCTGTATAATTTGTACATTAGCATTTTAAGAAGGAAAGACAGAAATCAATAGCAAATGGCACAGACAAACTACCAACAAGCAGACAGCATGAAACAACTCTCTTTAGGTTTATTTCGCTAAGGTCTCGGGCTGGGAATGTGTCAGAGGAAATGTGAATACGGGCTAATGATAATGCCAGTGGAACTAGCATGGCTTTCATAGAGTCAGGATCATTTGGCATGGGTGAAATAGTAACAAACCTGCTCTTTACTGGTGGCTGCAGGTAAAGGTAGTTGGCTTAAAAAAAAAAAAAAAAACTGTTATCAGTCACTAACAGGAGAGGAAGGAGGAAACTGAATCAAAAACGTTTAAATCAGAAACATACCATGGATTCTCTCACTGTGAAGTGGGAGTGTGACTCACTGCATCACTGTGGGGCCCAAGAGCCTTATAATGATGCATTAGTCCCAATGCTTGGCATAAAAAGAAAATATTACATTGGTCTTCTTCAGAATAAAACAATAGTTTTCCAAACTGCAGCTGAGCTACATATCTACAATGACATAGGGTAAAACAGACAGGATCCACCCCACGCTTGCACACTCACTCCCCCAGTATGCCTAATTGTGAAAAATGTACCAGTGCTCCACTGCTGCCAAACCTTTGCCATAATTTTTTCTATCTCCCACCGCCCTCTGTATTTGTCTTGTTCTCTTTCCTCTGACAGCATGCTTGATAACTTTTATGCTGCTGTAACAAGAATATATGAGTTCAGAGGGAGGAAACGAAGCGTGCACTTGGGCATGTGAGTTCAAATCTCTCTGGTGCATGTTTGTCTGCCTATATCATTGACAATGGATGCATGATCGCGTGAGCGTCTGCATGTGTGACAGATGGCAGATCCCCGGTGAAGACCTCAAGAGAAGCAGGGAGCACAGGACTGATGTGTTTCAAGTTGAAAAGCGACAGCAAAATCTGTTCAAAGCTCTCCGTAAAGCTGCTGTCACTCCGTTGATCCATAAATGAATGAGCAAGTGTTTATAGCCAATCATGCAGCATGCAAACATTTAGTAAACATACATGCTTTGTGTTTTTTTGAGGTTGTTCAGTGTCGTTTGATAAATATCGACATCCATTAAAATATCTGTCGGCTTGGGCTTTAATGATTGCGACGCAAATCTGCGACAGTGACTGTTGTAGCTGTTTGAAAAGCTTGAGCACGTCGAGTCTGTCAAGGCCATCAGTCAAGTCACTTTTTCATCTTACTTTGTCTTTACTATCTCTATCCGATGCCAATGGCACATGTCATTCACTCTCTCAATCACAACTGACCCTGAGGTTCAGAGTGAAATGAGGGGTGCAAGCAGGTTTTCTGCCAGTGTGAACGCCAGTATTAAGCAGACTCATCACTGCAGGATATTGGCAGAGAGATGCTTTCATCTCAGAGTATGCTACGCACAACAAACGCTATTTTTAACAGAGAACAGTAATGGGGATGTTGACTTGCAACCTTATAAAATATAATAATCCACCGTTGTATGTGTGTGTGGGTGTCCATGTGTTTGGACAGTGATTGTGCTGTTTACTCACTCTGGGTTGAACACCGAGTGCGTGTCTGTGCATACTTTAGAGATATGGTAATTATATTGGGTGTATTTCTGTTTGGAAGGTGTAAATAGTGAAAAGACACAGTCAGCAAAAAAGACAGCTGAAGTTTGATTAACTGACATAAATTTGCTGTTTTGTCTTTTACCTGTACACACTTGGTATTCCTTTGGAGGTGTCATTTTGAGACTTCAGACTTTTGAAAACCATCCATGATCTTTCAAATGCCTTTTGAAAGCTTGTTTTACAAACACGTTTGTGGGGATGAGTTCAATGTGAGGGTGTTTCTGTGAGAAGTTTGCATGTTCTCCAAGCCAATGCTTGGTGTGTGTGTGCATGCATGCATGTTTTCTTGCACTTCCTCTTACTACTGGAAAAAGACCCCTGTATACTCCCATAAGAACAAGGAGAAAAGTCAGCAAGCTGCCCCAAACATTTGTGAAGTGGCATTTTAACTTTTCAACCACACAGCTCATTTCTCGCTTCAAATGTTTTCAGAACTACATTTCGCTGAACTGTTTCAGTAATAAAAGTGAAAGATTGTGTCCAAGCCACAATGTTTGTCCGATTTTAACCGCAGGTTTTAACTGCAGGAGCTGACAGCTTTGTGTGAGGCATTCAGGGGCATCACATAATTCTGACCTTTGATATGTTAATGAACTGTGGGGCTGATACAGTAGCAAGGCTACATGTTAAACATGATTTAAGTATGACTGATAGTCATTAACGAGCTGGAACTGGCATGCGTAGCACAAGTGCTGATGTTTCGGCAGTGTGGTATCGACATACTACAGGCCGGACAGTTGGCACAACCAGATCAAATTTATTCGGCCAGAGGGAGGTGGCCGAAGAAAATTATGTTGATCAGCAGGACCCGAACAAAAGCATTGATAGCACGTTAATGTTGCTGAAACAGTTTTAGAATAAAAGTTAAAACTTTGTCCAAGATACGGTCTGTAAATATGCCAGAAGTGTTTGAGTGAGTAAAAACACAGTGAATAATCCTGATTGACGACTTTTGGCAGTGTGGCACTGAAATTACCTAAAAATGGACTCGATGCCAAGGAAAAGCTATATTTCTAAGCATTATTTTGACTGTTACCTTAATATGTACACACAATGGTATATCTTTGTGGGTTTTTTTTTCTATCATAGAGGCATCCAATTAAATCCAGTTACGCTGCTGGAAAGAAAATCAATGAGGGAAATTTGTTCAGGAGTCATTAAATAAAAATAACACTTAAAGGAACACATTCATAACAGGTGAGGAACTAAATTGTTCTTAGAGAAGCATTAACAGTAGGCAAGCAACAGATCCTTTAGCAGTGGAGAGAGAGACACTGAATCATACTTAAGGAATGATTTTCAGCTGCAAACAGTTTTACAGCTCAGTGAACATTAAAAAAAATAAAAAAAAATAAATAATGTTTCCCCAGGTTTTGGGTCTCAGCTGACAGATACTTGCTTCTTAGATAACATTAACTGTGAACAATGATAGAAGATACAAACAGATTCGGCACAATGTCAACAATAACAGCTTCTAGTGCTGTGCTGCCGGGTAGCACCAACAGCCGGGCGAAATGGGAGAAGAGACAAACCACTGCTCAGAGTCAGACAGCCAGAGATAGTCAAGGGCATTCACACACTCACTCACATACACACACATGCATTAATTAGTGGCACATGCTGTAATTGCATATCAGAAGGATAGCAAAGACTCGTTAAAAATGAAATGAAAAAAAAAAAAAAAACAGTCTATTTTACTTCATACTGACAATTGTCAGGAAATGACAAATAGGTTTTTTGGCCCCTTCATTTCTTAAAAAAATAATTTGAATTAGATGTGTTCACCAAAATACTGATTGCTTTAATGAAAGGCACATTGTCGAGTAGTTGTTTATGTGACACCCACCCCCACCCCACAGAAACTAATTGATTTTGTCTGTAAAACTTTGATTAGAAAGGCTGTCTTACTAGAACGCCACTCTGTGGGAAATTTGGAGCCATGGTTGAATTTGGTGTTATTTTTTTACCTTCAGTGTTTATGTATGAATGTATGTACGTACATGCTGTATGTGTGTATTTAATTAGTTTTGTTGTTGCTTTTGGTGATATAAACTGTTCTTTGTAGGAGTAAAAACATGACTATGCTATCAACAAAAAGCATTTCCCCAAAGCAATCACTCACACAAACAAGCACAAGGACCAATTGGTGAATACTATGGCATTATAGAGGTATATGTATAGTTCTCTCTCTTAGAATAGTGAATAAACTCTCTTGGAGGTCCTCATTGACCAAGGACTCTCGTCAATTAGAAATACTTAAATAAATGATAACTTTGCCAGTTCATGAAGGTACAATACAGAAAATACTGTCAGCTTACAGTTTTTCTCCATTGGTTTAGCTCATTTCTTGAAACAGAAATTACATTCTCAAAACAACATGGACAACCCTCCAAACCACTGGGCACTTCTTCACAACAGATTTCAAATTCTCATTCCTTTCAACAAATTGCAAATGTCTTAGCACACTTTGCAAATGATTGATTACAGTTGCCTACAGTTAGCACAATTACCAATTGTATATATCTTGCTGATCTAAACTAACTGTTGATTGTCAGTCAAATGGTTTTACTCTCCAAAACATGTCAGCATTATTTCATTGTGTCAGCCATCATATGCGCAAGAGTTCATTCAATTGTCAAAATTAGTCAGGAGCATAATACCATGTATAACATCACCTTACATGATATGAATATCTTTTGCTGATTGATAAATTGACTCAGGTGAATCTAGTACTTGACTAATCAGGGCCTGGTTCACTGCCCACCCAAGACTGCTAATGGTGCTCCTACCACCTTACTCCCCATTTCTCAATCCAATTGAGGAATTGTTCTCTGCTTGGAGGTGGGGGGGTGTATGAGCATCGGGCTCAGAACCAGAGGTCCCTGCTTGAAGCAATGGATGCTTGCTGTGACAATGTCACAGCAGATCAATGCAGGTGATGGTTGCGGCATGCACGTAGATTCTTCCCCCGATGCATCGCAAGGGAGAATATTAGGTGTGATGTGGATGAAAATCTGTGGCCAGACAGACAGCAGAGAGAGGACGACCATGAGATTGAGGATGAGGAGGACGACCATTGAGGTGGAGTTACTGGTGTGAACGATATTGCATATAATTTTCCTTTTTTTGTGTTGATGTGTTTACAGTACAGTATATTTTGCTGTATACATTTTCTTTTTACTGTGATGTTTGGCAGTTACTTTATGTTTGTGAATACAAATACAGTAACAATTTCCATGACAGCGTAGGTCCATAATTTTTTTCAGTTTGATACAGTTTGATTTCTGGTAGCTAGACAAAAGGCATCAATTACAGTAACCATTCATTGTCAGTGAATGGTCTGGACCAAGATTGAAATGTGACATAAGTGATATTTCCATGGTCCACTGCCATAGTGACAAAACATCTAAACATTTTGACCAACAGTGCTTACACAATGCCAAAGAGACTTTGCATTTTGGGGCCATTGACTATTTATATGAGAAAATGGCTTAGTTTTGACACATGAGTTAACTGTTTTTGGAGAGATATGACCTTTTACAGGTGAGCCATGGTGTTGTGCTGAACCATCCAGGCTATTTTGGCAAATGCATGTAGAGCTTGGAGAATGTCATTTCTGTTTCAAGAAATGAGCCAAAGCAATTGAGAAGGAAACTTGTGTTTGGGGGCCTTGACTATTTATATGAGAAATGGACTTAGTTTGAAGCATGAGTTAACTGTTTTGGGAGAGATATGACCTTTTGCAAGTGAACTATGGTGTTGTGCTGAACTGTAAGCCTGTTTTGCCAAATGATCTTACAGTTTTGAGAATGTAATTTCTGTTTCAAGAAATGAGCCAAACCAATGGAGAAAAACTGTAAATGTACTAAAATGCTCAATTTAGATTTTTTTTCTTTTTCTTTTTTTTTAAAGATATATTTCTTTTTAAAAGCAAAATGAACCTTGCATTTACATTTTTCCACACTGGCTGACATATATTTCTTCACTGCCTGGACTTAGAAGCCATTCCTTTATTTGTACAACTTGCTAGATTAAAAAAACAGTTTATTGAAATTGCAACGTTACAAATTCCTTTCCCAGTCAGTTTAATGCATTGCTGTGCAGTGCAGTGTTTCATTGTGAAGTATGCAGAACTGATAACTTTGGTTGGTTAAAAGTGGGGGAAAAAACTACTTTGAGATATTTCTTCATTTTCAATAGGCCCCCTACCATGGGTAATAGGTTGTTAGGTAATATGTTGGAATAGCAGTTCATATTCTGATGACCTGGACAATGAAAATCCCAGGGCAGCTGTAGCTACAAATATACATAGTATACATAGTATACATAGTATACATACATACATAGATAGATAGATAGATAGATAGATAGATAGATAGATAGATAGATAGATAGATAGATAGATAGATAGATAGATAGATAGATAGATAGATAGATAGATAGATAGATAGATAGATAGATAGATAGATAGATAGATAGATAGATAGATAGATAGATAGATAGATAGTTACTTTATTCATCCCCGAAGGGAAATTGTTTTGTTGCAGAAATCTGGTACATACGAATATTATAAAATACAATAGAATAGTAATAAAAGTAAAAAATACAAATATAACACCAGTTTAACACCATCCAGTATGAAGTGAATGGATAATGCAATGTAAAGTGTCTTTACATGTCAAGAACAGTGCTGTTTAAAACCAATGCATTATTATTATTATTATTATTATTATTATTATTATTATTGTTATAATTATTGTTGTTGCAAAATTGTATCCAAAAGTAAATACACAATACAGTATTAGATTATTCTCATTGACAGACAAGTACGATCAGTGGTACTACATTTTAAGATAAAAAGAAAAAAATATGCGAACACATGAAGCAGATCTAATGCTGATTGGCAAACTTTTTCAGTCAGATGGCTAAATGAACACAGATGCTCATTTTCCAGTTTGCTTAAAATGCAAGTTTCAGATTGAGCTGAATGGAAAGACTGATATGGTCATTATAAGTAAAATATAACAAGAAATGGTGTAAAATAGGATTACAAGCACATTAGTGTTTGTATGAGGCCAAACATGAGCTTGAAAAAAAGTAAAAATATAGATATGAATTGCTTATTGTTTTATTAAACATTTTCCCTTAGGTTGTACTGCTCATCCCCAGATCAACAGACTCAAACACTGAATCCTCAGCCACCCACACACATACTGTATGTAAACACCAATCAAAACCTGAAAGCTGAAGCCCAGCAAACAAGTAAAATGATACCGAGTGAGAGAGAAATAGCCCATAAGAACAAATGAAGGGTGGAGGTGGATGAGTTCGAAACTGATCAACAGCTGAAGATGTGAGAGGATCTCTATAGTGTTGGGACACAAGGGGGGGGGGAAGCATGACAGTGCAATTATGATGAAAACTGTGGAATAATTAAGACAAATGAGCCAGAAAAAATGAGATTGAAAAACAGTAACACAGTTTTCCCTGAAAAAAAGACCATCATCTTTCCCCTTGGATAAATTCACTGTCATGTGGTATGATGAACTCCTAAAACATACAAAGTATCTGGCACAAAGACACGTGATCACCAAGCCTTCATTAATAAGACTGAATGGTGCATTAACTCTAAGAAATGTTTCTTCCTAAGTGATCCTTATGTCTATGTTGGTGGAAAAGATTTACACTATACAGTACACTAAAACTGTACAAAAACAACAACTTATATTTCTGAGTTTTCCCTGATTATTTTTTTAATTGATTATTATATATAGATGGATAGATGGATGGATGGATAGATGGATAGATGGATAGATGGATAGATGGATAGATGGATAGATGGATAGATGGATGGATGGATGGATGGATGGATGGATGGATGGATGGATGGATGGATGGATGGATGGATGGATGGATGGATGGATGGATGGATGGATGGATGGATGGATGGATGGATAGATAGATAGATAGATAGATAGATAGATAGATAGATAGATAGATAGATAGATAGATAGATAGATAGATAGATAGATAGATAGAGGGAGGGAGGATGGATGGATGGATGGATGGATGGATGGATGGATGGATAGATATATGTCTGAACTTGTCTTTCTGCTGCACGGATGGATTATAAATTATTCATCCACCTGTTTCACAGTGAAAAGAATAATGTACCATGCTTGACTGTGTTTCTGTCTACTATTGTTTATTTACCCAAAATGTCCTGTTAATCTAGACAACTTAAATGTATCTTGATTTTTCACAACCATGTACAAGAGCGTGTCTGCTGATCTGTCCAAGTATTGGAAGAGGGGGGGGGAGGAAAACCTCGTGACATTATTATTTTTTTTTTTCCTCTGAGAAAATGGTATATACCACTGGACCTTCATTCAATACAAATGCAATTATCATATTGATACCAAATATACTTCTTCTCAAGTGGACATCAGGGACATGATGCATTTAGAAATGTTTCTGTCTACCTGGACACCCCCCCAAACACTGGATTAGTATAACTGTCTCACTCTTAATAATGAAAATTAAAATGGAAGAATGGAAATTATGTAGGCACTGAACATCTCATTTTGGTGCCAACAGCTGTAAACTCGCACGGTGAGCCACTCTTGTATATAAATTAAATTGGTACCTTTATTTCTGTGTCCTTCGGGCATAAACATAGCTCAATTTTTCAACATGAAACACAATCAGTGGACCTAATCTACATCATCAGTCTGACTCAAAGCTAAATGAACCATGTGGTGGTAAACAACAACATTTGAATCCCAATATATAATCTGCATGTATAATATATGTAAATATAACGCTGCGAACAAACAGGTGTGTTACTGGGGATGGCGACAAAAAAACTATTTGCTTTTCCCATTTTGCCTCTGGGAATAATGGAAGGGTCTTACGTTTCCCAAAACCCTCATTTGCATTCACTTAGCTACACATGCTCAGAGCGAGAAAAAGGTCCCAGTAGGTGTCTAATGGAACAGGAAGCGTTTCTATTTTTGGACAATTTTGGAAACCATTCCTCACAGTACTGAACAATACTGTACAGTATGTCCAAAACTAAAGACTGTTGAGCTGTATTCCATGCCTTTTTTTTTTTTAATTATTATCTTGAGCAAGTAAATGATCAACAAACTCTTGGAAATCTGACACAAAGACAACACCAATATATCAAACCTGTCTTAAAGAAAATTATTTAAACTTGTATTTTGAACAACATTGATATTAAATGGATTATGAGGAACAGATCTGGTTAAATTTGAAGGTCACATGGCTGATAGTTTGTGTACATATGTTTTAATAGCCAGCATTTAGTTTATTGTTGGATGAAATGTAAGACAAACAAATACAATTGCTGGAACACAGCAAAGTTTGTGGTTGAAAAAAAAAAAAACTACACATTTACACAAGTTCACTTCCTACTTTTCCATTACATTTTAATCTGAAATAAGCGATATTACAATTTTAATGATGTTTAAGTTTTCATAATTTTGCAAAATGCATGTACAAATCAAAATCATTGTTGTACATTTGAAATTGTGGAAAATAAATAAATTAAATGACTGAATGCAATGACATAATCTACTGCGTTTAGAATGTGGGAAATTACAAAAAATAGATGATTTATATGTTCAATCATTAAATGGTTTTGAAGCCAACCAAATGCTATTTACATAACGTTGCAAATACATTAGAGATAGGCTTAATTTGGGTTTGTAAAAAAAAACCAAAAACATTACAGTCTCGTTAGATTTTAATGGTGTTTTATTCATTTCTCATTAATTTTCCTTTTGCTTTTTTTAAAATAAAATATTAAAACATAATATTGTTATCTTAAAAATAACATTTAAATTCATAAAACATACATCTTTCTTTGATCATTAGTGGAAATACGAAGGGAAAGTCGTCCGGCTGCAAATTAACATAATGCCTTGGTCACATAGTGAAACATGTTTGAAGAAAGATAATTGATTTTAAGCATAGTTCTTATTCATTTGTATATGTTTCATTAGTAAATTCTGAATCTGGCATAGAAAAAAATAGCCTGGCACATGCCATGTATTTTTATTCAGAATGTTTAAAAGGTCATCTCATCCTTTTGCCCTTGCCTAAAGCAGTTGAGGTGGAAATATGAAAAATAATATATGTGAACTGTGTAACTGTATTTACAGTGGCTGGTTAGTTACATGCCTGGCTGTATGCGTAAACAAAAGGATGGTATGTCCTTGTGGCTGACTATTGTTCTGAGACTTAGATCATGGATGGATGGATGGATGGATACTGAAAAGAGAACCACAGAATGGCAAGAGATTTTCATGCCTGACCCTTTTCTTTACCTTTTTCTGACCTTTGCCTACGTGTCTGTCCCTCCTCCTCCTCCCTGCGTCATCCCATACATCCTCGCTGGTTCCTTCTTGACTTTCCCTCCCTCCCCTTATCTCACGTGGCAACTGTTGTCTGTTTTCCTAGAGCTCTTCCCACTCCCTGCCACCTGTCTGTCCCCTCCCTAAAATCTCTCCTCTATAATCTCTCTCTACTCGCTCTCCTCTCCATCCCTGCTCCGTGCAGCAACCAGACAGATGCTAAGGTTTAATGCTTTAATTTGGCTGGCTGTCAGCCCTTCAATCTCTTTGATACTTGTACACCTAGTCCCATCGAAGACACTCTGATCCAATTTGGGTTAGCTGGCTTTGGCTCAGATGGAAAGGGGTTTGTAGTTTTGGTTTTTTTTCCCCTCCTCAGTGCTATTTCAGTGTGTTGGTATGCTTGTAAAAGGGCATGTTTTTTCTTCAATTCACAGCATGTGTGTGTAGTTGCTGCTTGTGTAGGGCACAGATGCTCAGGGAAAGGGAAAAAAAAAATCTGTCATTTAGCTGCAGAATAAAGGATGCTTTTAGTTTAGGACACAGCGATGTGGCAGCATAAGAGTGTTAAAATAACAACAATCTAGTCACACATAGAGCTGGAAGAAACTCCAACAATGGGTACTCTGTCAACTCAGCCCACAAGTGCCTTTTAGAAGAATTTCAAAGGAAGAATTTCAAGATGCATATTATGCACCAATAATTAATGCTCAGCACTCCAAACACACCCCATCGAATAAAAATAAGCATAAATAAGAGAACATATAATATAATTTGTACCACTGTACATGCATTGGATAATGTCATGCAGAAGTGGTTTTACCAGAAAATGTAATCCATGCAAATACTTTCCAATAAAATGTGGGGACTGTGTAAAGTCTTACCACATATTATATGGGGATTGCTTTTAAAAAAAAAATAACAAACAGATGATCAGACAGAGGGAAAACACCCGGCTGTGAGTGACATACAGATTGCTTTAACATGAGATTTAAAAACACATGCAAATATTAATTAGGTGCTCATTCATCTGGTAGTGCAACAGTAACTCAATGATGCCTGTTGTTATTATTATTATTATTATTATTATTATTATTATTATTATTATTAATATGATTATAGCACTCAGATATTTGAAGGGGAAGTGAATGCTTAGCTTCATTCCGAAGGTACACACTGTTAATGCAATAACATAAACACAAATCGACAAACCTGCAAACAAGGAAAGAAATGGAAATTTCACAGGTAATATGGGTAAACTTTTAGAATAAATGATGAGTAATTCAATTCTCATCAAATAATCCTCTCCACTCTCATTCGGAGTTAAAAAGTCTGATAAAAATGGCTAGCAAAAGAGGGAAAGAGGATGGAAGTCTGATAATGATTTGATTTGATTTTCCCTGCTGGCATCCCTGGAAGGTGAAACTTCGTGTTTCAAACCATTTAACTACACTTCAGGTTTCCTTGCATTTTCCCAAGGAGATGCACACTAAAGTTATAGTTTGTTGGCCCCAAAGTGAACTTGGTCAATCTGCTTTGTTGGATTAAGTTGTTTGTCTTTAACCAACAGACATGGAGTTGGACAGCACATAATAACCGGACAGTCAAGGGGAAAAAAACAACACATCCACATTAACATGAGGGTAAGCTCAGTTGAAATATTTGCCAATGGTCATGCATTAGACAGCGATAAAGCGAAGAAGGATGCCCTAAAGCAGATTTACTTCCATGTGGTTTATAGTGTTTGAATACTTCCATTTTTTTTAAATAAATAAATACTGAACCAACCACACATAATGCATTCATGAATTTAGTTTTGCAAAATGAATGGATGTGTGTATTTACTATGTTAAAAATTTAAGTTTGCATATACACTATCTGTATGCAATTGGTATTCCATAAGACATGATGGAAAATATGTAGTTCCATTTTTTAATCGCTCATCAAACACAATACACAATATATAGTACATATTCCTGCCGATCATATGAAAGTAACCAAACAGGCTGATGAACATTAAAGAAAATTGATGTATAAGTCAGAAAAAACTGGACCCACAATGCTGATGGAAGTTGCTTTTTTTCCCTCGAATCTTTTTAGTAATTTGAATAATAAATTCACTTTTTCGACAAGCATTTCTTTTCCTCCATTAACTTTTTTTTTTTTTTTTTAACTCCCAGAGGTCTTATTCAGAAATGCGAAGCTTTTCAGCCATGTCAAAAACTAATGGCTTTCACTTGTTTTGTCCTTATGTTTTTTCCTTCTAATGACATAATGAGTACTTGAGCTTTTAAGGGCTGACATGAAAATATGGAGTTGTTTCTCAGGGCATTAAGAGAGGGAGGGAAATATTGTGGTAACAAAAAAGCTGTGTATTTATCTAGGAGGATCAAACTGTCCAAAGATTGGCAAATATATATATATATATATATTTTTTTTTTTTTTTTTTTTAATGGAGTGTTTTAATACAATACAGTTTGTATGCAAATGGTTAGTGAGGATAGGCAACACAACATGCATATTTATAGAAAATTATAATTTCTAGAAGCTTCCTATTTGGTTCTGCAGCATGGGAAATATATAAGTGTTAGAAAATAAATACATAATCCATTATATAAATTGTAGTTCGATTCGATAGTTAAAAAAACCAAAGTGAGGCAAGTTGGAAAGTGAACGAGTGAAGATGTCAAACGTTGCTGTATACAGTGAATATTGAAGTAAGGAAAGGGTAGAGAGCACACCCTAAAACATGTTTGCAGTCATCTCAGAAATGGTGCAGCCTTTGAGCACCTGTTGCACGAGGATGGTGTGAATCAAAACTGCCATATATTCAGAGTCAGCCAGTAGTGCAGGATTTGTTTACTCACAGCCTTTTTAAATATACGGGCTCAGAGACCAATTTTTTTAAATATGACGCAAGCTGTGGGAGAACATATTGTCCAACAATCAGGTGGTCTGGCCAGTCAAGCTGAGTATTTAAATGAAAGCCAAGCACAGGTTGAGTCTTAAGAGCAGAGTCAACTCTGCAGACCTGTGACTGGGGAGGTGATTAATGATCCAAGTAGGAAAATGATCCACAGCCGACAGCCAACTATATATTGGCAAGGGTCCACAGAAGCAATGAGATAATCTTAGAGTGGAACATCCAAACGCGCAGGCAGAAACCCGGCTTGAATGCTAAAGAAGAAGAGGGCTCAAGCATAGCGAACTCAAATGTAGCACCTACATACACCTTTTGACGACTTACAAGTTTAAAAAGAAGCCTTTTGCAAATGCTATTACTGAGACTCGACTTGATAAAGTTCAAACATGGAAAATGTTTTCCAGCATGTAAAAAGTTCCAAAGTGCCAGACAAAGTGGAAATGGCATTTTCATGTTGGAAATTATCCTTGTGTAGCCCCAAGTACCTTGAGACAGATAACCTATTTACACAAGGTGCAAATACCTGTCCATCTACCTCCTGTCTTTCAATTGCCTCCTTTTTGCACCTGCCTGAATCTGTCTCTCTGGATTTTGTCATACGGGTATGTGAGTTGTGCTTCCCTGTGGACCTGAACACAAGCAAGGAGCTTCATTGAAGGCTTTCATTTTGCATATTGCCGGAAGTGGGTGCAATATGTAAATTAACTACTATTACCAAGTACTAATCAGCTAGTGTCAATCATTGCATCCAGTTTCATTACATTTCAGACTGTAATCTGCAGAACAAGTGTGGGTTAAACATATTTATTGGGGACTGTGTTTCGGAAGATGTGAATTTATAGATGACAATATTAGGTAGGGTGCAAAATGAAAAATCAATCAATCAATCAATCAATCAATCAATCAATCAATCAATCAATCAATCAACAAACAAGTCAAAATTAATAGTTGTATGTAAAATGTTTGTCATTCTTTACTTTTCCAAAAATGCTGTCAGTATGTTAGCCAAGTGTGCTGGTGTTGGTGTTGACTGTGAATAGATTACAACACTGCCCCCTAATGGCACTAAAGGGAAGCAGTATTGCAATACGTTGCGACTTTGATGATAATCTCCGATGTTTAGGATCTACAAATAAAAAGTCAGAATTCACATGTCTGAATGCAAACAATAGTAACATTTTAATGATCATCATCATTATTATTTCTATCTTACATAACACATACCAGCTGTACTTCTGAGAGAGAGAGAGAGAGAGAGAGAGAGAGAGAGAGAGAGAGAGAGAGAGAGAGAGAGAGAGAGAGAGAGAGAGCAATTGTCCATGTGTGCTCACTTGACCTTTTCCAATGCATGTGTAATAGGTCAATGAGACCTTTAAACCAGCCATATTTAGGTCAACAGCCATGTTAGCAATCCAAGCATCCACATACAGGCTTGACACCATGCTCAAGTTCACACCACACAGACATCCAAGCATGGCTTCTTTTTCTTTCCTTTTTTTTTTTTTTTTTTGTCTCTGGGTTATTTTCCTCAGTGTTGCAATGATGCTTTGACTCATGCTCTGAAAGGGGCAAATGGGCTTTTGAAGGCCATTGCAATTCCTCCCATTCAGTTGCTAATATCAGAGCAACCACTAATGGTCAATATTTAACTTCCAGGACTCTGTGCAATCACCATTTTCCTGATTAGACGAGATTGGACTCTCTACAACACACTGCAAAAGGACAAAATAAAGTGTAGGGGAAGGTGGATAAAGAAAGGAAAACCGTAAAATCAATATCTTTACAGGTCCAAAACATTCAATTGAGAGAGAAAGTGAAAAAAGCTCTTTTAAAAAACATAACTACATTATATTTTGTATTATTTGGTTAATTCTAGTCTGGATATCATCAAATACATTCAGGATAACATGCTTATTACATTTATGTTGAGGAAAAATAAATAGGAAGTATGACTACGGAACATATTAATGTGACATTAGAATAAACAGTTCTTCAGGTGTTTATAGGGACATGTATGAAGCAGCTTCATTTTCTGAGGAAGATTTCCTCTGTGAACCTTTCATCATTAAACGGTGCAGTTTAGTCCCAAACTATAATTCGCTTGAACACAAGTGAACCAAAGAAAATTGAGTGTCTAATTTGTGCTGCTGTCACAGTGTGTAGACTACCTTGTGGTAATGTCTGAAATCCCTACTCTGCAGCAATGAGTGTTGTTCATGATGTATCCTCAACATTCGCTTCCCCTCCTTTTTATGGCACGCACGCACACACACACACACACACACACACACACACACACACACACACACACACACACACACACACACACACACACACACACACACACACACACACACACACACACACACACACACACACACACACACACACACACACACACACACACACACACACACACACACACACACGTTTATCACAGTGTGTATATAGTGTACATGAGTTGAATCTCAACAAAGTGAATCTCCTCTCTTGACTGGGTGTCTTATCACTGAAAACACAAGCGCTTAATTTGAGAAAAAAAACTTTGCCACACATTACAGCACAGAGATGGTCAGGAAGATTGTGTGTGTGTGTGTGTGTGTGTGTGTGTGTGTGTGTGTGTGTGTGTGTGTGTGTGTGTGTGTGTGTGTGTGTGTGTGTGTGTGTGTGTGTGCTATTTACGCATTACGATGCACCCATGCATCACTTTCATCAGGAACATTTTAATTATGATTAAAAAAATATATATAATTAGTTTTATATCGCTGTGAGCACGGTTATAATTCTATGAGTTGTTATGCATACATTTTTCTCATTACAGCATCTAAAGACAAAATGTATTGATGGGATGTTACAAAATGTTATATACAATAGACATGACAATATAAGCATATATTGTTTTCTGGGCTTAATGGTTTCCTGCACTCAAATTAGGAAGGCACCGGAGAAGAAGGAAAAGAAGAGAAAAGAAGATACTGAGTAATTAAGAAGGAAAAATAGGGAAATAGGAGACAATGAAACAACAAGACCATTAAGGCTGCAGTGAGGAGCAGAGAAAGAAGATAGGCCCAATAGAGCTGTCTCCCTCCTAATGAATTTAGTATGTGTCCTCATAATCATCTGAACAAACAAAGACACTGTCACCAAGCTCCTTTCATGATTATTCTTTCATACCTCATCCAATGTATCCATCCTACTATCTGTTTGCCTACATTTTCTGAGCACTGAGTTGTGTAAGTGAAGAAAATAAGGAACAAACCTCCAATGTGACAGAGGTTTTTACTAGATTAGTATATTACATTATCATTGGAAAGACTAAAATAAACTAAATTGAAGTCAAAATATACTTTAAAAAATACTGAAAGGTTACACTTGTTTGAAGGAAGCTTTTGCTGAGTAGATAAATCAACAAAAGAAGTTTCAATCAAGAAAGAATCGAGAGTCTCTGTTCAAGGAGGGCGGAGTTAGAATCTGGGCCAATGAGTAAAGTGACATTTTCAAGTTAAACTCAAGCAACATGGATATATTTGAGAAGAAAACATTGTCTTATACCCAGTGAATGGATTTTGGATAAAAGTGCAATTGGATAGGAATATCAATTTTCTGTACTTGCTTCCTCCAGGCTGGGTTTGCAGGTTTGGATCCACTTCCAGGTGACGTTGAGCGAATAGCTTCCAAAATAAGCATTCTCCGAACATATTGAATTCACTCTCAAAATAAAATGAGCTACAATCGATTTTCATTGTGCAAATTAGGAATGGTACCGAAAAAATAGCACTCACCTTGCTAAACGTATGTGTACAGTAGAACTTCGGACAAGTGACCTGGTAAGAAGAGACAAATAGTCCAGCACGGAGAGGTTTTAACTGTTAACGCAAATGAATGAGTGGGCAGCCTCCTGCAGCTCGGTACTGCTGTGAAATTTACTCCAGCATAAACAAACGTAAATAAACTATGCACAAACTCTTGAAAGCATATAGTGCGGCTTTCAATATTACAGCTTAAGAGAATGAATGGATTGAATGCTTGCATTTATCTGTGTTTCAGATTATACTTTATAGCATGTAAGGTAGCCTCAGATGGCTTCCAATGGTGAAATCCTTTATACGTGTTAGCATTGCAAGCAATGCAGTAATAATCCAAAGTGCGCACAGGTTACAAAGCACAGACACATTGCTCACACCAAAGTACTTCTTCTGAGGACACAGTGTACTGTATCTTCTATTACTGTTTTTTTTTTTTTTTTTTGCTTTTTCCCTATGATTTCTTTTACTGGTTATGATACTGCAATGTGTCTGAAATTGGTGTGCCTTGTAGTGCCATGGGTCAGACAAGAGGCCTGATGGGTCTATTTCAACCTTTGTAAAATAGGTGAACTCTTCAGATGATCTGAAAAACTCAACAGTAATCAGTGAGCAACCAGTTTGCCTTGCTCTGAAGAAAAAAAAAAACAGGATGTGGGTGTAGAAAAGTGATGAATCGAAGGGCCAGAATTGTGAGGAACTGGATTTTGAACCAGGCCAGGCTAGGCCGTGTCAATTGTGCAGAGCATTAATTTGCGCCTTTCCAAATTTTGCATTTCTATATTCAGGGGAACTTTATGAATCTAATTAAAATGGGAATTTAGAAGTGTGTCCTTGTACGAAATGGGGGTTGGGGGTGTTTTATTTAACTGTGATTTAGTGCTGTGTGGGAATCCAAAAAACAAGCAATTTTTAGATTCAATTATATATCAGCCCTGATTTTTTGCCATTTAATGCATCATATGCAATGTGTTCCTTTTGCCTCTAATGTTACAATGATGTAGCATTCTATGAATCACAATACAAGCCAAATATTCTGAATTGTTTCATCCAGTAAAGCTGTTGTTATAATGTTTTGTATTTTTCTAGTCTTTTTGTAATTAAAAAAAGCACATTTTGTACACAATGAGGAGCATAAAATATGCACAGTCAACACTGAGTCAAATAGTTCATGATTTATTGGAATGGGCAAAAAATGTCCACGTACTACATTGTTTATGGCAACATGTTACAGTGTGCACAGCCAGCTTCTTGAAGTACTAAAACTGCTGGACATTTACTGTAAGCAAACAAACCCAAAGGGGGGCAAGTCACTTCTGCTTTGTAACATCAAAATCATGTTGACTTACCGACGTAAGGGGGACAATGATCCCAGCATTAATAATCAGCTATTTAAAATTGCATTTCCACATCTAAAAAGAAAAGGGAAACATGGCAGATTTGAAACAACCAGTGATGCATTCCTAACATTTTTCTTTGAGCTATTTCACTTTTAATTTTAAATACATTTTCAAAATTATCAGTCAGAACATTTTGCTTGCTCAATTTGGCTCCATCCACCAGGGATGTATTATAGTGTAGTTCTATTGCATAATTTTCTGGTGATTGGAGATCTGTGGTTTGGGTCTGGTATGCACTACTTTAATATTAAGCTCATTTGTATGTGAAGATCCAGAGAAGTGGAGCAGAATCTGACTCCTCATAAGTATGATATTAGTTTTGGGGGACGATTATCCATGTTAACTTTATAATGATGTGCAAAACATTTAAATGTTTTAAATATATGGAGTGTTTTTGGCTTCAGGTGGCCAAATTGACTTGTTTGATTGCATGGTTGTGTGTTGTCTTCACGACAGACAAAACAAATGTCAGCATGTTATCAGCGTAAACAAGATATGTAGAGTCTCCACACTCGTACCCACAGGAGCACAACTTACTAATGACAGATATATAGAAGGTAATCGTTTCAACAAACCAAATGTGCCTTCAAAAAAGCTCCTTATAAAACCAGGATAAGATCATTGGCACTTCTTGGAGATGGAAACTTCGTGGTTTGATGGTTATAGAATATCTAAACAGAAGCAGAGTGTTCATGTGACATAACAAGAGTCCTTAGTGCTCTACTCATCCACCCTATTTCAATGGAGTAAAGTACAGTACATTGTGCCACTTGAGCCACTTGAAATCATTATATAAATATCACTGGTCGAAATGAGACGAAAAAAGCAGGCTGTGAAAATGAAATATGAAAATAGTTGCCGGGTTGATTGATGAGAAAATTTTCTCCAAGCAGACTAAAGCTTGTATCACCACAAAATGAGAAGAAGTAAAACAAAAAGAAAAGAAAAAAAAAAGAAGATTCAAAGCATATACAAGATGACCCCAAAGACCAAGGCCTGTCTATTATGGCATCTGGACTGAATCTAAAATGATTCTGAGCGTATAGTATAAAGAGAACATTAGTTATACAACATAGGGAACTACTGTTCCCTATTTACCTTGCTAAACTTAAAGGGGAAAAATCATATTTTGTAATGCCTGCCCTGCAGAATCATCTGCCATATGGTGTAAATGCTGTTTATGATGCTATACAACACCGCCAAGAGACATTTACGGGGTAAACAGAGGTGCAAATACAGACCCAGTCTGACTCTTCCTGCCATTTGATCCATGCGATCACTCTGTCGTCTCTCCGTCTCACTCATCCCACACGGTGCCCTGTTCCTCGAGCTAGCTGAACTGTGCACCCCACCGTCCCTCCCCACCTGTCTTTCACCTCTTTTTGGCTTCCCCTAACTCCCTCCAGGCATACACACACTGCCAACTCTCTCTCCTTCTCTCTCACTCTGATCTCACAGGGGAGCACTCCTGTCCTGCAACTGTTCCTCCTCATGACTTGTGTTGCTCCAGGCCTTTCCCTCACTCTCTCTTCCTCTGCTGCCTCATGCCTTTCTTTCCCTCCTTCCACGCTCCCCTTTCCTTTCTTCATCACCCCATCGGAAAATGTCACATTGCCTGTTCTTAGAGCACAACGGGAGGCGTCTCATCTCTTCAAGTACATCTCAAAGGAGCATATCAAGAATGAGCAGACGCCACAGGATTTAATTTCCTTCGGTTGAATCTGTTGCGCAACTGACTGAAAATTAGGAATTAGTCACAGTTATTAGTTGTAAAAGCAACTGACATTAGTATTCACTGGAGGAAGTTACTGCTGTACCATTCTTAAATGTATAGGGCAGTTCTGAGCGGTATGGCTTCTCAAAATATGATAAGAACTCAATATCTTTTTTTTTTATCAATAAAGTTTTACATAAAGACAATTCTGGGTTAAAGTCTTGAACATACTGCAACACAGACACTTTTATCAACTACCAGCAGCACAACATAAACATATACATTTTCCAGAAAGACTGTGAAGGAAAAAAAGAGGAAAAAATATGTCTGTAGGGTTCAAGCCAGCTCATTTTAGTTAAGGGAGAAGCAAGTGGGGGTCAGACCAGTGAAATGATTGCACAATAATGCACAGACATCTACAAATCCAAATAGTTTAGTGAACATTATAATAATACATGCATTGGAATGGGATAGCCTCAAAACAAGTACAGTTTCAACATCATTCCAGTTCTAAATCTTGTATCATGGTGCAAAAAACAGTGAAATTCCTGCTACTCAAATGCAACAATGACTTTACTATCTGCGTTTGCACAATCATTTCACAGGTCGGACTGGATCCCCGTGTCCCGGACACAGCTCTAGGCTCATCCGACGTGACCTGAAACATTCACCGTATTTAGAGGTCAGGGGTCTAAATGTAAGTATCAGCAAAAATGTCAATGAGGGAAGCTTTTTACTTTTTATGACATGTCTGCAGTTTCTGCCTCGTTCATTTTCTGATGTGCTTTTAACAGGAAGACGAAGAAGAAGAAAAAGAACCTTCTCCTTTTGGAATTGCTAGCCCTTTGGAACTAAAAGGCTTTAGTGTCACCATGACCCAGGGATCTCTGCTATCTGGAGGATTCATTTGCTGTAGGTTCTCCAACAGAAAATAGATCCCGAGAGGACAACCGCTTAACAAGAAAGAAAAAAAAAAAAAAAGAAGAAGAAGAAGAAAGAAGACCCTTGATGTTTGTAGAAAGACCAGGCAAAGGATAGCTGTCTCTCATGAAATAGGAAGACCAGGGATCCAACCTGGAGCTGACCCTCTCTCCAGGACCGAACACAGGCGCTTCAATACATAGAGCTTTTAAATAAACATACCTGGGTGTTGGGAAAAGGGAAGTCTCCTGTAGTTACTATTATATATATATATATATATATATATATATATATATATCAGATTCAATCTTTACCATTCTAATAGTCTCATTCACAAGAAAGTCTACTTGTTATGCTGCCTTCCAGTTGTCTCCAAACAGTTTCATCCCCACAGGCGAGGCTATATCAGAGATGTATGTGAGAGTCAACGCTAAAAGGACATCTTAAAAAAAGATGCTGGAGTCCTCAGAGTTTAAAACCACGATCTTGAAACTTCACAATGTTTGAATTTGAGTGCAACGCACTATAATTGTGAGCTCCTGAACAACAGGGCCCGGAGGTTTGAAAGATTCCACCTTTTTCCAGTGGCAAATATGCCGAAATGGCAGCTTTTTACTGGAAGAATGAGATGTTTTAGATTTCTGACATCACTCAACATGGTAACAAAAGTCTGGCAAAGTTAAGAAATGCACTTTTCCCATGCACAAGTGAAATCAATCTCTTTGTCAGTATTGTGTATGATAGCAATGGTTATAACATCTGCTTGATATGTTTATGGCATTGCTGTACAACAGATGTGCATAAATGTGGTGCTAACTGAAATGCTACTTCCTGAGTTTCATTAGAAAACAGTGATAAAGCAGTGCTGATGGAGGCAGCAGTGCTGTTTGTCATTGACATGTAAAGATTGTGAAGTGGACTTTCAAAGTTCCCACTATATTCAAAGCTTTATGAACACAACATTAGTCTATAATGCAGACTGGTGCCACCCCTAATTTGTTGTTACTAATCCATGTATTTTTCATCTGTTTTCTAACACCGAGTCCCTAGTTATTATGTCACTCCATTCATGTCATTACCCACATTTCTTTCACTCTGAGCTCTTTACACTCTAAATCCTGCCATCTCTCAACTCTTTAGCAAAGGGATGATTTATTTATTTATTTTTTAATCCAGCTCCACATTGATTTGCACACATCACTTATCTTTTCTTCCCATTTTAGCAATTTTCTGATTTCATAGACTGATTCCCACTGCTGATTTTCTGTCAATGCCTAGCTACAGCCAGCCATGCTAACCATTTACTGCTGCCCTCTTCTCTTGTGCTCCTCGTTCCATTGTCATTTGTTCCTGTCCACAGTCGGTCCCTCTCTTCTCCGCTATTTCCCACTCGCTGTGTCCTTTTATGCACTTCCAAGATATCACGCCTTCTCTGCTGCCTTACCTCATGATTTCACCCTTTGCCATTTCATATCTGCCTCTTGTCTCTCTCTAAGGGTGACTCTCACACTTCACGCTGAGCTGTTTTCAGCTCCTTGAGGTTTTCCATCTGTAATGTCCTCCTTCCATCCCTGCCATACTGCTTCTTTCAACCACACAGATTCCACCCGAATAGGGGAAGATGAAGGGTCAGAGAGGAAGCCACATGTGCCTCTGTTCTGTTTAACTGGACTCAACTCCGACAAATTCTATTGTGATATTTGCTGCGCTCTTAAGGTGTACAAACTCACAAGAATAGCAGACTCCATAACCCGTTGCCTTCTCTTAGTCTCTCAACATCTCTCTCACATCCAATTCTGTATTTCTAGAATCCTCTGTCCTATTAGAGCCATTATAGCCTCCCTCTCTTATGTTCACTGGTTCTTTCAAATCATCACACAACTTTTTGCTTCATTTTTTTAGCAACAAGCTGTGCCCACCATCCCTCCTCAAATGACTGCCAATATACCCTTGAGCAAAGCCATTTTCCACAAATCGGTCCAATTTAGCCGCTAATGGTTATACTGGGTAGCCTCTGGGTGAATGTGTGTGCATATGCTCGTCCTGATTTGTCCCATTAATTGTAACAGTTATAGGGCTTGTCTCGGTTGCTAATCCTCCAGGAGCCGTCTTTGTCTGACATAAAAATCTAATCATATCTTGCAAAATTGAAGTCATTTAACAGTTTTAAGTCAACGTGAACTGAAGTATACATGGTATTTTTGCTCATCAAAAACTCAAATATGTGCTGAATATGTAACATTTGTGAAAATGCAGATAAAATTGATGACATTACATTTTTTTAATTCACGTATTTAATTATTTTTTATTTATATTATTCTATTATCAGCATCTCTGAAGTTGCGCTATAAAGCTACCACGACTGAGTCAGAAAGGTCATCATGATTTAGTCATACAACCTGCTCAATGTCTCAGTAAACCTGAGTTTACTCACGTCAGATTTCACGCATATCCTTCAATTACATGGAGCCTTGCTAGTAGCTTTATTCATGTGTAAATGACTGATGTCTATATAAAAACTGCTATGAGAGTACATCTGTAATGCTAATGACCAGTGTTAATGAATTCAGAGATATCTGGATTCAGTCCCAAGGCTTACAAAGAACATTGACTGCTCTTGCTGCTGTAACGTCATGTTTCATGTGCAGCATTCGTGTCTCAATGACAGATAAACCTGGTAAAAGGGTATACATATACACGTTTCAAGTATATACCATGTATTGAAAACAATTGTTCTAAATATAACCTGCTTCGAGAGGATTACTGTGTTTAATCACTATCTTCTTGTGATATTTCATAATGATACAACAGCAGTGATTAGGATTTTAGGCTTAAAGATTGGCAGCAGACTCACTTAAGTTTTAATGATTTTACCAGACTCTTGAAAATTAAAGCATCAACACAAACACACACTGAGATACCACCTCATAAAAGACATGCCAGGTTTACTTAAAACGGTCATTAAAACAAATGAAGCCAGGTGATGAACCATTTCAATCATGTGAGCATGAGTTAATGCAATATTTGTGATTGAATAACAAAGGAATAGATGCCTATGGAAGTCAGTGCTTTCATACAGAGACGTGCACATACAGTTCCCTTGACTCAACATTTTTTTAGCAGACTGAACAGAGAGAGACAGCATGCTAACAAGAATATTTCATTATAAGTTCAACTGTTTAGTAAGCACTATGTATTCTATGCGTGTTCACATGTGTGAGAAGTATGCATATGTATGTGGCCATGTCCAAGGCCTGTAGTCAGTGACTGTAACAGGTTTTGAGGTTGACTGAGAAAGAAGTACATTTCCTCTCAAAAAAAGGAGTGTGAGGAAACAAGCCTGATGGTCTGTGCACGGTCTCTCTGCCCTCATCCTTGAAGGATCATCTCTCCCAATCCCTGCTTTCTCTGTCTCTCTGGAGTCTACTCTTGCAGATTATTATTGCGGATCCATCACTCTTTTTTGCTTCTTCACTCTCTCTCATGCTTCTCACCACTGGGGACTCCAAAAAATAATCTGTTCTCCTACAAGCAGCAACTTGAATGTAAAAAAAAAAAAAAAAAATCAAACAAAGCTACTTAAAAAGTAAAGATCGGGGCATGTTCATAGAAGAAGTAAACATACAAATTACATGTGAGAAGAGTAATCCTCACTTAGCTTGAGTGGTTCTATGTGTGAGTACACACATGTTTATAGACACATATTGGCCTCATGAAGAAAAAGCACAGGACGATGTATCGCCATACACACTTAGACACAAATGTACCTTACTATGAAAGGGAAACTGCAAGACACACGCAGTGGAATCATTGCAAGTGTGAATGCTTCATGGTCATTTGGACAAGTCAATCCCATGCTAAAGTGACCACTGTTTACCATACTAGGAAATTATAAACATACTGGTACAGGAGGAGAGCACTGAGCACAAAGTTGCAAAGTAAATGAGGTAAACATGTCTTCTTATTATATGGTATATAAAAGGACTTGCTAAAACAAACTAAATGTTATGTTCTGTAAAACTCTATTTATCTATCAACTAAAACTCTTTTTGTCCTCTTTTTTTCAATCTGAATATGTGTTGACCGTCATTCTTGTAGTACCTTGGAGTTTTAGTTAGTAATCACCAGTAACAAGGTACAGAGAGTACCACACACATCACTGATCTCTTCTGTTTTGTTTCCCATAATGTTACCGGCTGTTTCCAGTTTTAGTCACCTTCAATTTTAAATGTATTAACTCTGTTTAATCATTTTAGATTTATCTTTTTTCAAACTTTACACAAAAAAACTAACAAAACTACCCACTATGAATGTGCAGACACATAGACAGACAGACAGAAGACATTACAACTTAAATTTGCTTGTATTTATTCAAACCATCTCCCTCACCTTACCTTTACACTAGCCTCACTTTATAACAGGTCTTCACATACTAATGTGTTGGAATCTCATTTATTTCAGGGAGCAATGTGAAATCTGGTTGACATCCTCACCAATACAGTAGAATGAGACCACTCCAACACATTTAAAAATGTAAAAGAACTAACAGCAGTTTTGCTTGAGTCATTAAAAAGGACATTCAATAAAAATTGAGAGCTGGAAGACCAAGACAGAAAAGGGGGGTACCGAAACAGGGAGTTGCATGAGCTTACTTTTCAAACACATGTCATAGATCTAAGTGAAACAATCAGGGATTGTTCAGTTGTAGAATGAGTGTTATGAAGACAAATCATCTATAATATGCCTATCAAATCCCATTTACTGATATCATGCAGCGTAACACAGCTCTGTAAGTAGCGTACCATTAGAATTACAGTAATGTGATTCTTCTCGTTCTTTCACTTTTTTCCTCACTCTCCCTCTCCCTTCAGCTCAGTCCTCTGGGGTCTCAACATAAAGCATAATAGAGTATCGGCAGAGACACGCCTTTGTGATTTAGACACATACATTTTGGTCAAGATATGAGCTCATATTCTCTTCAAAAAAGGAGAACCAACATGGCCATACCACCAAGGCCCATAAAAAGTAAAGCACAGAGCGTATCTGACAAATCAAATATTGTAATCTAAACCTTGTCATTGTCTGAGGTGCAGAGTTGAATCCTTGATGAAGACACTGCGCTCATTCTTTTGGTCTGCACCTTGCATTTAGTCTCCGTCTGTCACCATCTCAGTACTCCCTCCTTTACAAACACTCATTGTATGTTTCTTCTCACCTTTTCAGTCTATTTATTTCATCTCTCTCTCTCTCTCTTTCTCTCCCCCTCTATCTCTCTCTCTTTCGCTCCCTCTCTCTCTCTCTCCATGGCAACGAGTGATGAAGGCTCAGATTGATATGTATGAATTATTTTTAAATGACAGATCTGGCGAACATGTTTCGACTGCACCTGTAAAGCGAATAAATCACAGGTAACTTTAGCTTACCTGAATTCCTGAAATATCATGACAAGTACAACAAAGCAAATCATCAGTTCGCATACTTAACAGTGAGATACAGGTTAGAAACACTTCAAGTTCTTCAAAGACCATTGTTTGTAAACGTAGGCCAATAACAGTGTTCGTTCTGGCAGTACCTTTACTGACTCGACTCTTTCATTTACACTTGGAAACAGTCTTTTACAATGTTTCTTAAGGACCCTCTATCTCAAAGTGAACACAGCCTAATATATTGGGAGTGTGGACAAATTTAGCCAGCCCATTCTTGCTTGGAATACAACCAATCCATTTTTTCCCCCAAATCATTTTAGAGTGCCATAAACTTATAGAGATACTCAGTCCATGAAGTGAGAAAGCCATTTCATTACTGAGAGTATTAACCTTGACTTTGATAATATCCCTTCAGATGTCATACTTCCCACTCTCACAATGTTCTTTAATAAGCAATCTTCTGCTTGAAAGGCATAAAAGATGGCTATATTTTTAACAGGTGAATAACTGGGCTACCAGTAGATTTCCGTGATTTCCTCTGACAAACCAATGAAGCCATGAGTGTCATATTCATTGGAGGGGCAAAAGTCCATGAAATCTATTCTTTTGTACTGAGAAAATGAGACAATCAATGCCATAAATTTGCCATGATTTGATTGCTGACCTAGCAATTACGAAGCTTGAGGATTTTTCTTTCTTTTTTTTTTTTTCCAGTGATCTTAGCCACTGTCTGACGAGCGTCTGAGGCAACGAAACAAAAACATCTTGCTATTAGCATGATGATGAATGATGAGGGCATGATTCCCATTACGTCTCGACTCTCGGCTATTTTGTGATTTTGTGGCACAGTCTGCCATAGTGTGATGGGCAAATGCAGAACAAAAATAGTCAATTTATGTAATTGTCCGGGTATGAAAATAAAGGTTAATGATGATTGGGTGAAATAGAGGAAAATGGAGAGCTTTTTTTTTTTTTTTAAAGGTGTCTCTGAGTCACTTACACTCTCACAGAGATGACAAATGAAGGGCGTCAGTCACTTCTTAGGTCAATGGTGGGGAAAGAGGTTCGAAAACCACACTGGGCATTAATGGAAAATAGGATTTTATGTTTTTAAGCAGAATGAAAGTAATAAAAAGTAATGCACATTGCATGAAGATGAACTAAAGGGGGTTGACTCAAAGTACTATCAAAGGGATTATGGGCTCCCCAAGTCATCTGCAAGGAAACATAGGCAATGTTTTTGATAAGATTCTGTTAATATTATATGAAGGAAAGAAGTTTTGCAATGTGATGTTTGCCAAAAACAAATTATTACTGACCTCGGATTTGAACTTTGAGAAAAACAAACAAAACAAAACAAAAAAAAAAGCACTGACCTAAAATAAGAGACTATGATAAGGTATTTCTCCTAAGGGCATATATTTACAACCAATGAAATATATGATTTGCTCAAGACTGACCTGACTGTTGCAATAACCCTCGGATGTTGTTCAAGATAGTGTGAAGGAAATTCACACCATTTTGAACAACAACCGATCTCAGTTTCAATTTCTTAAATAGTATGTTGGCACACTGGACATTATACAAATATGTTATCCTATCAGCTCTCTCCTCCATTACTCTTCCAGTCATCCCTCAAACAGTTTTTCCTCTACATCTGAAGGTATGTGCAGCTGTAATGACTTGTGACTCCTAAATATCAAAACCATCCGTCCATTTATCTCTTCACTTATCTATTCATCTACCCGTCTGCCTATCTACCCACCCATTTTCACATTAATCTATTCATCCATCCATCGCACATTGCCACTTTTTCATTTACTTCTTTCCTCGAATGAGCTGAAGGATGAAGTGCGGGACTGAAGGATTGATGGTCACCCACATTCATGACTTCCCTTTGCCTCCATTTGTCTGTTTCCTGCTCCAGGCTTCCTTCTATTATGTCACTGTAACCTTTGCAGTCCTTCATTTTCATATCCATTCCAGTCTGTATGCAGGTGTGAATATGTGCACCAAAGAAGAAATAAAGGAGACGCTGGAGTCACTGGGATAAGAGGAGGTAGAAGAGGGTGAGCCGATGAGAAGATGAGATCAAATAAGGTGTTGCGTTATGAGTGGGGGAAGTTGGTTTCAGGTGACATATGGGGAAGGATTTATCAGATTTTATGTTTTTTTCCTTTTTTTTTAATCACGTGGGTAATTTCCTGTTTGGAAACTCACCATACATGCAATGTTACCAAAAGATGAAAAGGAAATGGGGAAAGGGCATATGGTGAAAAAGTGGAAACAGTTGTGAGTGGAACTGACCAATAAAATACTTATGGCTAAAAAACAATAACAAATACTTGTGGTGACTTGTACAACAGGACCTTTCTACCGAGGTCTTTCACATAACTCATAATGCAACACCACTTAAACATAAAATGACCTTGCTCATGACTTATCTGTCATGTTCTGCATGTGTATGTGGAGGTAGTGACTGAGAGAGAAGACAAATTATGTTTTTCCTCAATGTGATGTTTGGTTTATCTGTAATCTTTGGTGTGTCAAGGAAACCGATATTGATATGCAGTCACAGAAATGTGCCAGTTATTATCTCTGAGACAAAGGCAGGTCTTAACAAAAGTATATTTTTTGTGTCATTGGTTTGTCAGAGCTGCTCCACACTGAGATGCTTCCTCAAGTCAGACTCAAATACTATTTCATTAGGTACACCTGTGCAATATAATGTGATCGAGAAAAACAGTCTCACCGTAGATTTAGTTGGTTTATTTAATTATTAGTGAAATGTTTTTCTTTATACATGTAGACAACAGGATAAAATCTTGTTTTTTTGTTTGTTTATTTTACACTTCAAATTAGCTTTTCCTTCTATGCCCAACTTTCTACTTCATGACATATATTGGTCTTGGCCTCTGATTGATAATAATAAATAAGTCAGGCCTGTGATAAATAATTTTGATAAATATTTCAGGGATCTATATTCATTATTAGAGCCATCTGAAACCTTGCTGATGAAAATTCTTAGTTTTGCTCATTTCTATAATTTTTGAGTGACTTATCAATCTTCTTGTTCATAAAATACTAATCAATCACAATATATTTACATATATGCTTCTTTTCTTGTTATCTGCAACTACTTGGTATGAAAACTGTTATCTAACATGACAAAGACTTCTATGTAACCACATGCCCTGATGCAGATGTAAGGATGAATTCCCAATCAAAGCATACAATCCAATACAACGTTATTTAACCTACTCACATTTATATTACTTGCTTTCACTAACTTACGGTTGCTATGGCACCAGCCCATTGGGGGCCCTGGGGCTGAACCACAGAGTTGTATATAATCCTTCCTATGATCCCGGTCTGTTTCTCTGGGCAACAAGTCTCTTGAGATGATTTATGTATCAGCCTCAGCCTTAGTTTGCACTGTATGTCTGGAGGTGGTTGACAAGTGAGAAGGCTGAATTAAGAAAACAAAGTTTAATCAGAATGGTTTTTTTCAATGTAATTCTCCTGAATCCAAACCTTTCAAATAAAGAATATCTATAACATGAAAAATAATGGAACTAGCCACAATGATACTACCACTGTCTCTGCTACCTCCACATTTAACACATCATGGAGATATAAAAGAGCTGAATTATCATGTAATTCCAAATTAACAGAAAATTAGCTGATTCTGATTATAAGTTGTGTCAACAACAGCTTCTTGTGTAAGGTTGACCCGACTACTCAAGGACAATCCACAAGAAAAAAACAAGCACAAGGTCATTATCCAAATCCCTTTGTCTTATGCCTCTTAGTAACTTTGATATCCCTTGCATGATGATTTAAAATCATCTCTAATAGTCTTATGTTTGTTCTCAGAGGAAACTAATATGCTAAGGCACAGTGTTGGTGTTAGGCGTGAGCTATGCTTTATAAAAGCCTATGATATGCTTTAATATAACCTCACCCTAGGTTTCAGATGCTTCTCATAGCTGACGGGGAAACAAACAAAAAAAAAAAAAAAACATTCAGAAATACCGTGAGACACTCAAAGTCAAACTTCTGAAGTGGAGAACTGACCAGGATCAAATGTGTGAGGTCAACAAGCTTGCTGGCAGTGTTCTGTGTTGTAAAACTGAGGAGAGTGCACAGTGTGATGACTGGGCTCGAGCAAAGGTCTGTTTGTGTCAGAAAGACATAACATGCACAAACAATGAGAAGGTAGAAGGATGTAAACAGGAAAAACAAGGGCATCGAGGCCCACTGGCAAAATGTGCAAATGTGTTCACACACCCGCAGAGCTTCGCACACATATGTGGATCCATGCCCACGAAGCTCGATCATATTCCCTAAAGTAACATTTACCCTCTTCTTTCAACAGCATCCATAATGTACTACCGTCTATTTAGTTGTATCTTGGAGGCAGTAAGCAGACAAATTAAAATAAATGACTATTTTAGTGTTTACTCCCACTTCTCCCCATGATCCCACCCCCCTTCTGCACAACTGTCAAACCAAACTCAAAGTAATGCATCTTCTATATTAAAACAAAAACAGCAGGGACAATTCTTAAGTCTCATTTGATTTTGAATCTTTTGCCAAGACAGCTTTGCTCAGGACATTGCCAGATTTATGATCACACTTGCCAGGTGTCTGGATTACCAGTATTGTTTGCGAGGAAACAAGTGAATCAGCACCAAGTGTGAGACAGAGAGAATATAGCCCAACTCATTGCCATAGTGTTTCATTTATGTCCTTCACAAGTGACAATATAGTCAACTATTAACAAATAAGCAAAAAGGTGGGGGATATTTTAGTTGTTTAGTTTTTGTCATTCATTCAGTTTGAGTCACCATTTAAGTTAAATCGACTCATAAATATAACAAATTAATAAACAGAAAAACATTAGCCAGCTGATGCACTGAAGACAAATGTAGATTTATGACCTCCTCAGTTTGCAAGCTTACACATTCTTCAGGAAAGGAACCAAACTTTCCACATCTGTCCTTGTGGGTATAATAATATATGTATCCGGTATTTAATTTCACTGTTTCATTATGTTATAATTCATTGCCCTTTATAATAATAGCAGAATCAAATTGACAGTCAGAATGCAAACACCCAAGGATAAAGTAAATTGAACAAATATCTGTACTCTTTCGAAGTAATGGAATGAAGGTAATAATCACGTCACCACAGTCAACAAAGTTTGTCCAAGTCTAAACGTAATGTGTGTTTTGTTTTTTTCCTCGTTACAGAAAGATAATCACACACACACAACTAATGACAGTGGCATCTACTTTTAGAAGCTTTAATTTCAGGATAATATTTATTGTTTTAAAGAGTAATCTGTGTTTTTTTCTGCATGGAAGGATATAAAAAAAATACTTTGACCTGAAATGAGAAAAATATGTCAATCATATAATTTTAATGTTATAGATGGCATAGCAGTCTCTCTCTCTCTCTCTTGGCCTCAGATCAAACCAGGGCTATTTTCCACTTTCATCATCTCTGCTTTATCGTCTTTTTAACCACCGGTAGTAATATATGGGGGCTGGACATGTTTTTGGGTGGGTCTGTGAGTGGGATGACATCTCTCAATGGCAACGAGTGATGAAGGCTCAGATTGATATGTATGAATTATTTTTAAATCAGCATGAGCTTGCTCTTTGGTGGCCTGGTTTCCTGTCCAGGGTGTACCATAATGGGATCATGTACCGGATTAAAAAAATACAAAAAACAAAAAACAAAAAACACAACAAACCAAAAACTAAGGATTGCAGTTTAGGATTGAAAGTTCGTTACTGAAATAACTATGGTCAATCGGATTGAATCTGGCTGTGGTGGAACATGTTTGCTGTCACTGTGATGAACTACACCTGTAGTTACTCTGCTAGGGGGCACCTGTGTGAACTTAAGGCTAATTAACTTTACACATCTACCATAAATTACCCTGTAAGGACTTGGTTAAAAGCAATGATGAGCATGACAAAGACAAGTGAAAGGGGCATAGAAAAAAAGGTCTGGTCATTTATTTTCTCTGGCCACAGAGAATCTACATTTTTCACAGTTTGCTTCATCAAAACAAAACGCAATTAACCAAAATGTCTTGTTTAGTACTGCAATCTGCTATAAGTCGTAAGTCGATGTCAGCTGTAACACCAAATTGTTAACTCCACAGAAGAGTAAAATGCCATTCTCCGAGCTCAACCTCTGTATCATTTACCATTAAATAATTAAACATTCTAAACCCAAAATAACCATCCACTTTAGGGGAAAAATTTGCATGGTTTTGTGTCATCACAAAAACATTACTCAAATAGCTCAACTGACATTGCTTCATCCCACAAACATAATTCAAAGTTTAAAAAAGAGCCCTCACATATTTAAACATTAGCTTAGCACACTCACACACACACACACACACACACACACACACACACACACACACACACACACACACACACACACACACACACACACACACACACACACACACACACACACACACACACACACACACACACACACACACACACACACACACTAAATGCTATGTTGGTTTGCAAGTGTTGACATTCTCCTAAGTTTGCTGTTCAATTCAGCTTTTTCAACATCATTTGATGTTGGTGAGTCTTGGCTCCAAGGTTTACAAACAATCAGCTTCTTATTTTGAAAGCTGATCTGATCAAATTTATTTCAGTCAGAGGGAATTCTTAAGGAAAGAATATGTGTGTGTGTGTGTGTGTGTGTGTGTGTGTGTGTGTGTGTGTGTGTGTGTGTGTGTGTGTGTGTGTGTGTGTGTGTGTGTGTGTGTGTGTGTGTTGTGAACTTTACAGACTACCACATGATCAACACACTCCTGTTGTGATCATGTCACACTGTGTATTTATAGATTGAATTACTTGATGTGCCCACAGGGTGGTGTATTAAATCAGAGATTAACTGATAGATGGATGCAACTCTGTAGAATATGTAGAGATAATATAAACAGTGGTCCTTATAATGACAAACGGTCAAAGCTTGGTTGTTGCTGTAATTGTTTGGTGTTGATGAGAATCAAATGTGGGCTCGAATAGTGTAAAGACAGAATCATTTTCCAAAATATTTTCTTTGAGTTCGCTGCATTTAATAAAGCTTGCATTTTGGATCAGGGTCTCTTTTTATGAGCATGTGAATGAGCCACATCTGTGCTCATTGCTGATTGTACTGAAACAAAAAGAGGCTTCAATATCATTGTGACTACAGTTTTGAGGGCATCTGTGATTTTACTGACTGATTAATGTCATTCAAATGACATAATGTTCTATTTGTATGTGAGTGCTGCTCAAGCCAACACAAATCTGACTGTAGGTGAACAGTGGAGAAGTGGTTCACATGTCTGTCTCTGAGTCGATCCCCAGCTCTAACACCAGGCATAGCGACATTCCTATGTTAAATGTTCCTGTGCATGCATGAGTCTTCTCAAGGTACTCCAGTTTCTTTTCACACTCCCAAAATAATAATCAGCTCGGACTGGCTCCAGCACAGAGAATGTGATAGTTAAACAGTATATGATATAAAAGATGGTCGTAATGATCTAATACTGTAAAATTGATGTTAAAACAGCAAATGTCATCCTTATGTTGAAAGTTGCAATGTTTGTGATAATGGTAAATGAGTTACAAATTTATTTTGTGACAGATTGCACATTATAGCAGCGGTCCCCAACCCCCAGGCGGCGGACAGGTACCAGTCATTTGGTACCGGTCCGCACAGAAAGAATAAATAGCTTACATTATTTCCATTTTATTTATTATCCAAGTCTGAACATTGTTTTATCTTGAAAAATGGCCGAATGCTCTCCGTTACACCAGTCTATGACTCGCGTTTGTCTCGGTCACGTGAAACATTAACATACAAGTACACAGCTGATTCACGTTTATCATTATATTTACAAAATACCACAGTTTTAGTGTTGGTCGTATCATTTTGTATTTACCTGCCAAACCTTTAAAGCCGGTCCATGAAAATATTGTCTGACATTAAACCGGTCTGTGGTGCAAAAAAAAGGGTTGGGGGCCGCTGCATTATGACATCAAACTCCTACCAATAGATAACTCCTGTGACATTTTAATAATTTACTTCCAGCCGTCAGAGGATCAGATTGAATCAGTTATGAAAAAGACATCCATGATGGATTATTCATTAGAAGTGTCAAATGCATCTTCAAATAGAGATGTGACACATGGAAGTCAAACTAAATCTGTGTTAAATGTTTATTATAATGTTCTTTTCTGAAGTGTGTAGTCACTGCTCCTTAAGAGAGCAAGTGGGCAGTCTCATGTTTGACCAAGTCATATAGAAAACCCTTACTCGATATGGTCGCAAAAATCAAACAACCTCAAGATTTAAAAAAAAGTCATTATTATGGTAAATAAATAGATCCTTAGTAAACGAGGCACCCCTTAAGAAAATCTGACTGTGTTAGAGGCAATATGCATTTGATATGTACCTTTTTCCAACCCCATCTGTTTTCACTGTCATAGCATCATGTGGCGTTACCTCAATTTTATGGCGCGAACTGTCATCAAAGAAACAGGGTGGGGATAAAATGGTGTATTTGTCTTGTATAAATGGAAGTGGGAGCTTTCCCCAGCATTGGATCCAATCATCACATGACTCATGCTACTATCCATCACCTGCTAGATGATGAAGTGGAGAGATACTCCAAAAAGTGAAAACATTAATGTTGTTCAGTGACAAACAGAGGAGTCACTTTCTCATTTTTTGCATTCCAGTTGAAGTGGCTTTGTCTCCTTAGTGGAACAATCGGCAGACAGAGAACACACATGTTTGAGCTCAGGTGTAACAGCATGGCCCTTGCTCACTACTTAAGCAGTTTTATTGCCTTTGTTTTTTAACCGCAATAATCTTTTTGGGGTTTTTTCTGAAGAAACAAAACTTTCAAGTATCAAGTCAGCACCAAGCAGACCTGAAATGAAAAGCCTTTATATCCTCAATGAATGGTATATTGTTTAAGAATAGAACTTAATGTAGAACTCGATTCATCGATGGCTGCATTCAGAGTGGTTAGAAATAAGGGAGAGAGTTGATTCATGTCATAATTTGACCTGCAAAAAAAAAAAAAAAAGATGACCCAAGCCTCAGTCATTATTTCCAAGGTAAATGCATGAGAGTGGTTTTCAAAGTGTGGGATTGACTACTTGATGTGAGACAAAGCATGCAGGGTATTAGTTTTTGGAGCAGAAAAGGTAGTTCATCCCCTTTCAGGCCTTCACATGATGCTCATTGCCTCACACACAGCCCTAGGGTACAGTGTGCCCACCAGTGCCCACCATTCAGAGCCGACATAACTGTAATCTTCCTAAGAGAGCATGTGACATATTCATAGTTACTCTCAAAGAACAGATTTAGTAACAAGATAGTATATGTGCTTACTTTTCTTTTTATTTTCTTCAACACATCTTGTTGTGTAATCAGCTGTGCTGAAGTGGAGAAACATGTACTAACTTGCACGGCAGTGCAACTCTTGGACTGGGATTAGGAAACTCTGTCTTTGCAAAACAAATGAGGAACCCAATGAATGTAACCTGTGCAGAGCAGCTTAAAATGCTAAATTTAGCTTCAGCAGAAGCAGAACTACAGTCCTTCTCGAGGATGAGACAAGTTGACTCATCCAACTCCCAGATTGTCTGAAAGCCCTGTTCACAGTCTGTACCGACCCACTGCTGTACCTGTCTCTCTCAATCTTTCCTGTTTGTTGCGCTCTACATGGCACTTTGCACGGTGCTAGCCAATGAGTCATACACTTGAGAAAAGCAACTTTTGCACACATGGTCACATATACACATAGGAGCTCAGGAAGAGAAAATTAAGATGGATGAGCTCCAACAGGTGCACTGCACTTCTGCACATACAGAAGCAGCCTGTCTGTTACTTTTTCACTTCAGAACAGTTTCATATATGTTTGGCAACACAGCCAAGTCAACCGTATAGGTTTTCGATCATGCAGTGTCCACGTGCAACAACTTAATTTTGCACAATATGGGACCTTTAACAGTATATCTCAAACAACACAGTGTAAACCAAGACAAACATAGACAAACAGTATTATAATAGGTTCAAATACTGATATAAGTACTGAATAATATAATCAGTTTTTTTTTGTTTGTTTCTTTTAAAGTCTTGCATTACATGTTCATTGAGGGAAACCTTCTTTTATCACTGACATTTGAACATTGACTGTTTTCCTCTAACATGACATTGTCACAGACTTCAGTAAACTAAAACCACCATGTCAAACTGCGCCTTTGTGCCTCTGACATTTGCCTGTTTCCTGGAGGGCAGACATGTTTAATAAATGAGGTGAAATACGATCAGTCCATATGAGCGATTTCATTTTGAAATCGACTGGTTTTTATCACACCATTCATGTGGGACCGCCCTGTCTGGCTCAAGCAACCTGTCAATTTCAGTCAAAATCAGACTTGCTGGGTATTGTTTGCAGAGGAAAGCATCAAGCTGGTAAAGAAACTATACACACTATGGATTGACCACTGACGACCCAAAGAGCAGCAGTACATGGCGAAAATGAGAACCTAACTGGACATCTACCACAGCAAAAGCACACATTCACTGAGTGACAGTTAACAGCCATCCCCTTTGCCATTTCAAAGATGATTAAAAAATACTCCTTCAATAGCTAATAAATAATCAGGTCAACCTCGTGCATACGATCATATCCAAAATCAAATATTGGTGTAACACTGAAAGCCCAATTCCTGTATAGTCTCAGTTGATAAAGCCATATCCCAATCCCTGAAGGAAAATGCCAATATGTGCCCAAACACTGCGGTATACTTGGAAAAACCCAGTCTCACAAAGGATTTGAAGGTTAATGCGTAGCACTCTCTAAAGAATCAAAGCAAGGCACCTAATGTGACTTGAGTTCTTAACTGCTAAAGTGGTTTCATATGCTTTCAATCAAAAATGTCAGTAACAATTATGGGTTGACCGCCCACACATAACATGCAAATAACATCCTTCCGCTAATGGTTCATGCTCGCATTAGTGAAGGGTGCCTCAACTCTGATAGTAGCACATATCAAAAGTTTCTATAGACTTCTGCAAAGATTGTCAGTGCTGAATTCACAGGGTTCTAAAACATGAGTGAAATCCTCATGGTAGATGTGACCAAACATTGCTTATTTTCACACCAGGGGGAAATAAGTGTTATCTCTTGCAGTGACAAGAAACTCAAAGGTCAAAAACTTTTTGACACATGCATTTTTATCTCTTCCACCCCGTCTTGCCCTCGTCCCTGGAATCTCCACACAGCATGGTTTTCAGCTGCTGCAGGAGCTACCAATGTGTGTCCTTCCAATATTAATAACAGAACAGATGCTGAGAAGTAATGATGTGGTCTACTCCGTTTTCCCCTGAGCAGCGGCAACTCTATGCTAAACAGTTCCACTTGGATACAGATAAAGATGGGTATAAATTCTTCTCCATCTAGCCAACAACAAACAAGTAAACCAACAAAAAACAATACTTAAATAAAAGCAGATTGAAAACTGAATATATAAGGCTCAAATATAATTTCAAATAAAAGTCAAGGAGAGGTTGGTCTTTGTACTCGAAGCTACTCTGATTTATGATATATATATGTGTGTGTGTGTGTGTGTGTGTGTGTGTGTGTGTGTGTGTGTGTGTGTGTGTGTGTGTGTGTGTGTGTGTGTGTGTGTGTGTGTGTGTGTGATAGTGCAGTCGTATTTGTGTGTCGGCATGTCCCAACAGAGTGGTGTGTTTCTCTTACTTCTTAATGTATTATTTAAGCTGTTATACAACATTTAGAAGACGTTTGTCTCTCCAGTGCCTGCCACAGACTGCCAGTATGCTCCCTGACGACTTTTGACAACTCCACTTACTCATTTGCATCACAACAGGTTTTCAGATACTCGCGTTGGCCAAATGGGGGCAACATTTAGGGAATAAAATATAGACTATATCTGGTCAAAGTACTAAGTGTGTGCGTATGTGCGTGGATATGCGCCTGTGTGCGTGCGTGCCATGCAGAGTTGTGTTCCCCTACCCCTTCCCTTCACACAGCGCGCGTCTGCAAACCTCAACAACAAACATGCCTGCCGTTTTATATGATCCGCGAGAGTGATGTAAAGTTTGCATTCTGCAACACATGCAACAAAAAAGAAGCACGTTAAAAATCTTCACAAAACAAACTTGATCCGACATTTGAAGAGCAAACACTTGATGGAGTATGGTGAGTTTTCGAGGCTCGCGGCAAAAAATGAAAAGAAGGTGGCAACAGTCAGACGGCAGTTAACGCAGCCCACACTTGGCAACGTTCCTTATGAGTGTGACAGTCAGAAGGCTAAGCAAATAACCAGGAAAATCATTGAATCTGTTGGACGGGATGGCCAGCCTTTCTCAATGGTGGAAGACACCATGTTCCGCCGACTACTCTCTCACATGGAGCCCCACTATGTGCTTCCGGGATGTAACTATTTCACAGGTGTAGCCCTGCCAGAGCTCAACCAGACAGTGGACTCACAGCGAACGTCTCCCTAAAGAAGGTCTCTCATCCAATGCAAGTTTCACGAGTGATATATGGAGCTCGGACGTCAGTCCTGTGTCAATGCTGAGTTTAACAGCTCACTGGATCGATGCAGATTTATATAGACCCATTATATTTCTTTAGTAAATTAAAACAAAGGTAAGCACCAAGTTGTTCTTCTTCTTCTTTTTTTTTTTTTTTTGACAATGCACAGCAGAGTTTGCTTAGCCATGTTCTCAGGTATTTTTTATTTAGTAACTTATGATAGTTTATTTGAATGCAACCTGCATTTGACTTTGAATGTATCCTTTGTTACTTGGCATTATTTGATTTAGGCAGTGTTGTGAGATATATTGCCTTTTGTTTATTAGATTTTTTTGTACTATTTAGCCTGTTGAGAGCCATACTACATTTCAATCTGTTAAAGATTGTGTTACTGATAGCAGGTAATTAAATTTTTCAGTTGTTCTTTGAATAGTTGCTGCATTGCCCCTGCAAGGTTTTTTGTATTTTCTCTCTTGAAAAAGTAAAAATATCCTTTTGTCTAAATTAAGATGATTTTATGTTTTGTTTTGTTTTTTCCCCCTTTTTCCAAATCATCAAGCCAGTCACACTCATCATAACAAAATTGAAACATTTACAGCCAATCCATGTGATCGGTATCGGTGATCGGCAGCAGAAACTATATAATTTATTTATTTCTATGTAATTTAATTCAAGGGAAAAAAGATTATATAATTACTGAGGCAAAAAATGCTACTTAAATAACAACTAAAACAGCCAAGAACATATGCAAGGATTTGCTTGAGAGATTGGGAAGTAATATTACAAAGAAGAATAAACAAGTTATGTGCCAGATACCACATTCAAATGATTTCTTACAAATGTTCTCAATAGTGTGAGTAAACACATCCATGTTCAGAGTACATGTGAAAAGAACACACCACCCTCGAACAATCGCAGCAGTCAGTGCCAGCTCACACAGTTAACATGCTACTGTCAAGATTAATTGCCGAGATAAATTAATGAGTTGGCTGCTGAACCTAGAGGAAAAATGTCTCCATGAGTAAAATGTTTTTCCCTCCATTTATCTTTTATTTATTTTGATTTTTTAATTCAATTTGTCTCATTGTTTCTGTCAAATTATGGAAAACTACTGTTTGGAACCACTTGGAACAGGTTTATTTGAATGGTGCCTTTGGGAATGCAGTCTTGGAAAACTCTAGAATCTTTTTAATTGGGATTCCAGGACTTTGTTCTTGCATCAAGCAAAAAACAAAAAACAAAAACAAAAACAAAAACAAAAACAAAAAAACCCCAAAACAAAACAAACAGGCTTGGTCATTAAAATAAAGACAAATAAACAAAATGATTTTTCTAGACTGTCAGTGCCATGATTACAGTATTGCATAATGCAAGTGCTGCCGGTCGAACACCGAACGCCGATCTTGTATCTTCTGTCTGCTCAGGAGCTTGTTCTTGTTTAACAATCAAAGTTAGTTTTTTTTTTTTTACTTTTTAGTTCTCAAAGTTCTTTCCGGTGAGAGACCATACATTCAACCATGTGCATTTATATGTCTTACTGACAAATATAACATGCTAAACAGTCTGATTTGTTAATCTAATAAAAAAAAAGGGCATTTAAAAAAAATAGGTTGTCACATCTGATTTTGTTGAGACAGTTGGAGTAATCAGGCTGAAATATCACAAACTGAACAAAGTTAATGTGATCCAAGTGTTAAGGGCAACTCAACAAATGGATGTATCATCAATATAAACACTGTTTCCATATCATGATAGTAAGGTTAGTTTACGAGATGACCAGAATACGTCGTAAAAACATGGGTATAACAGTGTAATGTAATGTGATGTAATGTGTATTTTCTAACTGTGGTAGAATACGACTTAATCACTTTTGTGTGTACTGTCATCACACTTCTGTTATGGGCTGATATTTTCCTTACCATCGAAAGAGTCTCTGGTTACTCAAGTTTAAGCACCAGGTTCAATTTAGGTAGAAACAGCATCCTTGATGAAATGTGCTTTGACAGCCTTCGGACATGTGGCCATTTAAAGGAGCAGAATGCGTGAAGCTCCTTTGGACAGTTACCGGTACTGTTTTTGTACGGTCACCAAATAATGTTTTAACACGCATAACCAAGTGAGTATGAGACCAACATATATTTCCAGGAGTAAAAAGCATTTAAAAAAAAGTCACAAATGAACAGCATAACAAGAAAATCTAAGCCATGTGTTTGTGTCGATTCTAAATTAGGAACAAGTTACAAATTTATAAAACATAGTAAAGTCTGCATGCAGCAGACAAAAAAACTAAACAAAACACACCCAAACCAAGTTACATGAAGGTGAAGCAAAGTGCAGCTTTAGTACAGCAAGTAGAGTGAAGAATGGGATTTCTGCTTTGGGTACATCTGTCCGCACGATTGTCTGAAGTGGTGTGATACACAAGAGACACTTCTGGGTCAGCTAAACAACATTTTCATTCCACCAAATTCTTTATAGGCTTAGCTGTTCTTTTCAACTTTGTTGTCTTTGAAGTTAAGTGTTTTGCTGCTTTCTTTGTAACAGCTACCATTACAGTGGAGAAGCATGTAATCTGGACCTGGGAGATAAATCCCATGTAAAATGAAAGGAATTTACATTTTCAGAAAACAAAATATAACAAAGTAAGTCCTACTCCGCGTGATCCCTAAAAGACACACATGGAACATTGAGGTTCAAGTTAAAGAGTACTGCAATTCTGAGATATGAATGGCATTGATGGACACTTTTGGAGTATGATGAAATAAAGTTAGAGTAAAGAAGGCCAAAAACTATTTGAAATCCAACAAAGCATTAATTTCTTAAAACTCCAGAACATTATCATCAAATCTCTTTTTTTTTTTAGATTCCTGTTATTGGAAAACAACTTATAGGAGCACAGCCTTCAAAATTAACAAAATGTAATATTTGTGCTTAAATTGCATAGACCATGCATTATGCATTGTGGACGTGGGTTTACAAAAGGTGAATATGTGTGCATTCTATTTATCATTACAATGAGTCCAATATCCAGAGCTCTTGGGAATTATTAGTGGATGTACAAGCTATAAAATGTTGATAATACCACTATAGTCTGGTTTGTTCAGTTAGTTAGTTTGCTCAGTTTGGTCAACACTTTACATTTCTCATGTAAAACATTTCATCCGTTGTACATATGGGCCTCCTTCTAATGATATGTCTAGTTCCATGGATCAAAGTGTGAGTATGACAATATAATATTGGTTTTAGATCCAAAGAGAATATTTTCTTGGAATTATGCAATCATCTGTCAGAATAATGCAATGCCTGGATAGTTTTACAGTGACAGTCGGCCTCATTTGTAAAAATAACTCATCTGAACATCAAGAATTGTCAATAACAACAGTTTAAATGGACAATAAGTGACCAGGAGTTATAGCAGGCATTGTGTTCTAATGTGCATTTCTTATTGGATGTCATATTGTGTGTCAGTACATGTACAGACCAATTAAAAATGGAAAAATAGATCCACGAGTATTTACAATGAATACTTTGAGAGGCAATTAGTCAATTTCAACTGATAGCATTAAACAGTCTCTTTCCACTTGCCAGATATGGGTCTGAAATAAGTAGGTGCATCAGTCAGCATGAATATTTATACACAATATGTTGTGTTGCATGTTTTACGGTTGGTTGATTCTGTCCGGCTTGAAGCAGCCGCCCATTTTCCTCATCTTGACTAATCCTAACGAAACCCCCCTCTCCTTTTGTTTGCATGGAAGTAAAATTGGGACAAGTTGTAATACCTCAAACAAGTGAATGCAGAAGTGTTATTGAAATAAAAAAGGTTTTTACAGTATTTACCAGAGTCACTGCACATAAAAAGAGAACATTCAGAGACATTTTAGTGTAGTGGGAAGGTGGCAAAACAACACAAATTGATACAATTGTTGATAAAGTGAAGTTAGTGCAGATATGCCCCCCCCCCCCCCCCACAAATACATTTCTAATAAATATACAGAAGCAGTTGTATCAACACGACTTCACTTTCCTGTCTGATAAATATGACTGATAATCTAAAATGGCATTTTAGATGTTACAAGTTCAAGTTTGGGTAATATATATTAGTACCACTTTGCCTAATTGCCCATCAATCTCCGACTTTTTCCTGTTGAAATGTCCACCGACACTTCAAGTCAGTTTTTTGGACAGATGGTTTCACATTATCTTCAAGCACTCATTCAAGCAGACCAAGTTGATGCCTGTGAGCTGCTGAGTTCCTAAATCAGTGAAGCGATCAAACCCAAACTGTAACATTTCTCCCACCATGCTGCACAGTTGGTATGAGGTTCTTGTACTTCTGCCTTTGGCCTGCGCCAAACATATTGATGGTTAATGTGACCAAATGCTCCTTTAACTTGTCTGTCCAAAGCAAGCAATTCCATAAGGCCTGTTTTTGCTTGTGTGATAACTTGTAAATTGTAGTTTATCTGTAACACTCTTTGGACAGCAAAACGTCTTGTCACATCTCACATACAGCTTCAAGTGGAGAAACATGTATTATATTGTACAGTAGATGCTACCAGAGGACAGTTAGGATTTTTTTTTCAACAACATCGTAGTTACTGTTTTACAATGTGTAAGACTCAATGATTACAGTGACTTAAGGTTTGCAAACAGATATTTATTTTATCTATTATTTACAGTGATGATCTGAAATGCTTGCTTATTAGTACAATTTGACACTGCTTCCAGTGTTGAAATGTTTGTCCGAATTAGTGAAAAAGGTGAAGGATTCATTCATTCATCTGTCTGTCTCTCTATTTGATCCTGGAAATAAAACCTGTAGCAAGAAAAAATATTTAATTGAATAATTTCCTGTTCTTTACCTCCAAGGTACAACAATTAATTGCAAAGCATTATATGTTGTGAGGTTATAAAGGAGAGTTGGGCTCATCATTCACTACACCATAGGTTTATGGCTGCTTGCTGTCAGTCTGTCATGTCTGAAACACGCCATAATATAACCAGGTCTAACTGTGGAATGTCATTAATACTTCAGAAACAAACAATAAACTATAACACAATACATCTGGTCATTTAGATTCAAACCATGTAAGGGGAAATCACATTGGATAGTGCAATTAGCATATCAAGAGTATATGCTTCATGATTTGAAAGCACATATTTCACAAAATGTATGAGCTTTTTGCATATTATAACACATGTTTATGAAATAGAAGACGGTCAAGGTAAAATTATTGTACTTTAACTCAGCACATGCTCTTAAGTATCAGAATAGAAAACATTCCAGTGCTGCCAACAGTGAACAGTTACATATAGACCCTTGAATACCAGCCAACTGGAAAACAGATAGATTCACTCTGTCATGGACACGCACAAGCAAACACATGGAGGTATTTGTAGCAGACACAATCCTGCTCTCACACAGATGCAAGCACTACTACTTTTGATACTTGTGTTTACAAAACATGCACCACAAAACCTACTCAGTTGAGTTGACCATGTGAGGTGTGTGCATGCTTACCAGATGGTGTTGCAATTTTAACAACATGGCAACTTCACTGTTGAGCAGTCAACCAAAACTACTAGAGGCTTGACCACACACGCACACACACACACACACGCACACACACACGCACACACGCACGCAACTACATCAAGCCAGTCTTGTTTTTATGAATAATAATAATAACATTCCACAATATTTTAAAATAATTTTGGTTGAAACATTGAATCAGTATCAATACGTGATGAACAAAATAGAAAACCGTCCCTCTTGTTGTGAAAAGAGTTGGATGAAATCCCTTCTGCTGTGGCTTGTTGGGTAATGCTTTGTTGCTGGCTTTAGGGACTGCTCCCTTTTCTAACAGAGCATAGAACAAATGGAGCCACAGACAGGCACACAAATGCACAATTCATCACACGCTTATGCAGTGGCCTTATATTCCCTCACACCCTCCTGTGCCCTCTTCACAGTTTCGAATTAGCCTTCCAGTAACTAGTAGATGTCGCCACACATAAAATGACAGCAACATCTCCAAAGGCAGGAGCAGAGTTTTCCATGCTGAGAGAGCTGTTTTAGTTTCTCTGGTCTCAAGGCACCCAGACAAACAAACAACACAGGGAGTCATGCCCTACTGATGACTTGGCCACTCTTTTAAACTGTGCATTCTTTTTTTTTTTTTAAACAATGCAATGGAACATTATATCTACATGATGTGTAAGTTTAAGGTTGGGGACAAAAGGCATGTATGTGCTGTCTATTTAACGACAGCACATACATGCCGACTATTTAGTGACAATAAAGCATAAAAGTACAATATTGTCCCACAACAAAAATGATCTGTAGTGACTCCCAACTAAAGTATTTCTTTCCAACAACAGTCAATGCCCATGTACATATGTAATATGTAATAAAAACAAGATGATAAAGGAACTTAGAAACTGAATGTGAATCATTCAACTAACACAATCTTTAGAAATTGACAATTTGTTTTTAAGGTTTTGGTTGCCCATTCTTTATCATTGTGTGTCTTTATGTTCCTAAACTTCAAGCAAAAATGTACAACCAATATTCAAAATGATACATATAAAGTTTGAGTCTTTCGCAAGGTGTTAATCTCAAACAATGAGCATGAATGCTCCTCGAAACAGTATTGATCCAGCTATGGCAATCCTATCACAAATTTCAAGTTTTAACAAAGACTCACACATACTTTAATAAACATGTATCAAATAACAATGTTTTTGTATTTTTTTTTTTAACAAATCATGGACTAATCGGGAAATAGTTGTATGGTAATTACACTGTCCACCACGGTGTGCACACAGAGAGCTCAGAGTTTTTGGATTAAAATTCCTAAGCCCTGTCAACTATAAAAAAATTATTAATGAGGAATTTCAGCCAGAGGTCCAAAACCTACTTTCTGTCGGGAAATGGAGACTGATGCCTCTTACTGGGTTACTGACTGAAAATGTATTAATATTGCTCTCAATGATGTAGATAATAACTGCTGCAAAAGTGCTGAAAAAGATCCCAACACAGAGTTCCTGCTGTTCATCCATCCATCAATATATGCGTGTGTGTGTGTGTGTGTGTGTGTGTGTGTGTGTGTGTGTGTGTGTGTGTGTGTGTGTGTGTGTGTGTGTGTGTGTGTGTGTGTGTGTGTGTGTGTGTGTGTGTGTGTGTGATGACTTCACAAAAGAGTTCCTGCTGTCCCTTCATCCGTCAAACTAAGCAGCATTAAAGGAAACTGCAAGTCCCATCAATTATTCCCTTCAGCACATCAATAATTGATGTCCGCTACTTAAAATAAGACACTGAACGACTGCCAAGGTACTGAGCTAAGTAAAGGCCCTGAGTTTTTGTGTTTGTCTAAGAGTCCCATCCTCCACCTGTACGTGATGTTTGTAGAACATCTTGCTTTGCAGTGGAAAATATGTTAACAGGTCATGGAGGCCTTAAGGCCTGTGTGGGACAAGCACTGGTGAGTCCTCTGGAGTTTGTTAGAACTCTCATCTTCTCTGCATGACAAGATCAATTCTAGGAGAAATATATAATATAATGCCAACATTTCCAGATTGCTTTATTTTAACCAAGCTGGTTGTCATTTGTGTAATTTGTATCTCATTAAAACACTATAATTGTACAATATTTAAGACTAAATCCTTGAACTGGTAATCCATTCAAGAACTTGAACATGAGATATGTACAGCCCTTGCAACCCTGGCCTGTTATGAGAATTGATAGTGTGAGAAAGTTAGATAAGTACAATTGTATTACAGAGAGGTGCCAGTCACTGTAGTCTGTCCTTGGCAGAGTATAAAACAAGCCTTTCAGCCATTTCCAAGTTAAACTGTTATTCATTTGTCAGAATCTGCAGTCTCACGAGTCTGCAATCTCTTGGAAATGTGATAGAGTTCATGTTGCTGTGGTTTATTGTGTGAGGACATCCTTGGAGAACAGTTATTTGTCTGTGTATGCATGAACATGTCTACTGAACTATATTATTCAACGTTATTAATAATAATTAATAACATCTCAGAGCGCATTAAGTCATAAGGTACATATAAAAAAAAAAAACATGTTGGAAGAGCACCCATGTTATGACTGGTAAGTACTATGTGGTATAATGCCATCTCGCCCATGTGCAGAATTAATGGTGAGTCAGGCCTTGTGCGGCAGTCAACAGTTGACACTGCTGTAACAGTTGGGCTCACGCCACACATATGCCATGCAAAGTGATTCATACTAGGGACTGGCTACTTGTTGTATCTGCAAAACTTGATCTTTTTGAAGTCAAATAACAAAGACATAGACACTGTTCCTGTTGAAGTGCACAGTCTTTATAATATGTATTCCATCCTTCTCACCTGGTCTCCAAGCAAACAATCATTCCATTGTCACCACAGTTCAAATCATTGATTTTCAACATCTTTGTAATTATGAAACACCAAATACAATTTGATATGAAATATGACCTTGCAATTTGTTTGCAAGTGAACTAAAACTCTATGCTTCAAATTGTATATTTCCGAAATAGTCACCTATGATTGTCCTCAAATTGTTTCTGATCTTCACGCTGCAAAATAAAGGGGGTAGAATATCCTATGTGCATACTCTCTGTTCCCTCCTTTCTTTTCTTCTTACCTTCTGTCCTTCCTACGTCTGGTCTTGTCTTGTCTTATCTCACAGCCTGCCAGTGGCCATGTCCCTCCCTGTGTGACCAGTTGTGTCATAGGTGATACATCACCTCCGGGGGAGGCTTATTACTGGCCGAACCCCATGGGCCCACCGATCTTGACAAATCAGTTGTAAATGCCAGCCCTCAGCCCAATGCGCTGATTGGCTCTGACAAGCACAGCAGGCCTTATGCCAGTTGCATGCCCCCAAGACCCCCAAAACCAGGTGTAGGCAGGTGCGTGCGTGTGTGTGTGTGTGTGTGTGTGTGTGTGTGTGTGTGTGTGTGTGTGTGTGTGTGTGTGTGTGTGTGTGTGTGTGTGTGTGTGTGTGTGTTCTCTATAGTACATTATTCAGCACCTGCTGCTAGGGGGTTTCATCTTTGTTGTCCTTTTGATTCACCAGTACATAATGTAGCAGTAAGCTGAATGCTTGTAAGAAAATGTGTACTTGCATACGTGTGTGTGTTCATGTGCCACTGTGTGTTTAAGTGTCATAGTGCACTGTCGCCTTCGTGTCGAGAGCACACTCAGCTCTTTTCTGCTAAAAACTCAACCAAACACCAACTTTCTTATTTGACCTCAGTTTTCTCCACAAAACTTTTCTGCTTACAAAGGGCTTTTGGAGTTCTGTCTTGCACATCACATGCTCTAAGTTTGTCAAATTAATGTAGACATTACCATGCAAACTGTGTCAAACAGGCCTGTCTCTAAACTATTTTCATTCCAGGGCAAAGATTATATAAAATATTAAATTGTGCACAGCCTCTTATTCCTCATATTACACCACTGAGCACTTATGATACAGTTTTATACCCCTGAGTAGAAATACTTTTTTCATAAAAGCAGAGCGGACATTTCACAATTCCTCTTACCACAGATTGAACAGAGGTGAACATCTCAGAGCTGACGTTCCACAATATCTGATAATGAGTAATTTATTGTCTTGATATGGACAAGGTAGGCATGAGACCCAAGTCAGCCACTTCCCTTTATAAAGTAATGCATTTACTGCCCATTCAAATTGACTATCACACCATAACAATATTTATTTCAAGGAATATTGTAAATACCTGCATAAAAAAATACTTCAGACAGAGAAAAATCTATAGCAACTGTTCACATGGCTCAATATAATAGTTCGTGTTTTGAGTGAAGTTATCGGATCTCGAGAAAGTGTGTTGCTTATTAATCACTTCAGAATGTGCTCATTTTCTTAAACCAGGACTTAACATATATCACAAGAGTAAGTGAATTAAAAAAAGTTGTCATAACTATCTTGTTTATGACTACTGGCCATATAGAAATAACACATTTATTGGCTTTATTCCAAACATTGACCTATGAAACATCAAGGTCAAAGTCCCACTGAGGTGGGAGATGTATACTGCATATGTTGGACACAATACAAAAATCAACTGTGCTCGATGGAAATCTGTTATCAGCATGTTTCCATACATATTCAGCACATTATGCACAAAACACTCTGACTTGGATATCATGTATGGATAAAAACGATCAAAGGCTTTTCAAATTAATTTTAAAAGGCTTTCATCTTCTGCCTTATCATTGTTTGAAGTTAAAACCAGCCATCCTTAGTTCGCTCCCTTCGTGATGGCTTCATAAAAAAAAAAGTCTTTTGGATTTTTGAGGGGTGTATGACTCATCCGTTTCTTCTGGCTAAAAATAAGCGTCTCTGATGCCAAGCTAAGCATCGATTTAATCCTGCCCTCGACATTACATGGTGCAGACCACTTGCTCAGGTGCAAAGACCAGGATCACACACGGTGTCAAATACATGATGGGAACGGTTCAATCCCTGCTATATGTTTCTGTATTTTGTTGTGTTTTGCATTCCACCAAAAACTATTTATGAAAAGGTTTTTGGACGTGTCACATCAATGGTTGAGTTTGTGCAATTCAAAATATGTGGTTTGGTTCTGCGCTCTGTTATTAAGAGGAACAGTTATTGTTGGCATGGATGTATAGTTTGCATGTTTGGACAGGTCAAAGCCACTTTGTAAAGAGTGAACGATCTTGCCTGATTGCTGGTGGGGACACTGTCTGACAAAATGTTCTTGGACTGACACTGGTGTGCTCATGAGGCCCTCACAGAATTGCAGTCCAAGTTGAGAACATTGAGCAAGCACACTCACACATCCCTCTCACACATCAGTTTCATACCATGTTCGCATGTGTGGGATTGTAACTGTGAGTCAGATCTCAGCCCACTCTGCCATGAGGGGGGTCTCAGTTATATTCGGAGTTAAACAGCTGACTAACATCGAGAGACCACTTTTTAGAAAATGATTTCAGTACTTTTTTTCATGACTTCATCAAACATACAAAAGAAAGTCAAACTAAAAAAAATGTGAATTGAAACATATCGGAAGAGTGTTGTAATGAACACATTTCACACATACTCAAAGGGGATTATTTAAACTTGCTGAATGCTGTTTATTCATTACATGGAGGATGGGGTGCAAAATAAAGTAAGGCGAGATGGAGTTATATTAAATTGAATGGCTGAGCTGATCAGTTTATTGTTTCCATCCCAATGAAAAAAGGCAAACATCTTTTAATAGAAAACTCTCATGACAGAAAATTAGTGTGGTATTGTCAACGTGGTGCATGGGAGGATGACATGTAATTTATCTCACGCCTTAATATTTACAACTGTAAATGAATACCCTGGGTTCAAAATGTTTAAGTTGCCTCCATATAATGATAGCAGATCAGTCCATTTTGATTGAAGGCATCTTATATCACAAGCAATCCAGTTTCTATTATGAAACTAATTGACGCTCCAAGCATCTAAAATAACTCCTATATCTGTTTATTAAAATTATTGTGTCGTGTAAGTATCAAAAATATGATATGAACATGGCTACATGGATAAGATGAACAAGGAGCCAAACTAATAAATGAAAGGGTAAAAAAAAAAAAATCACATGCAATTACCAAGAATAATGTCAAATTTTCAGCAGTTCTTGCTTTTGAATAGATTCAGACAGCACGGCAAGTGTGTTTAAACACCTTGATTGCACTTCAGTGGTAGAAATGGCCTCATTGTAGTGCTATCAAACAGCACTTCAACAGTTAAAATGTTAAAAGGTAAAATTAGATGGTGGTGGGGTCTTGATGCAGACTACAGTAGTGTTACAGTGTTGTTATTTACCATATGAGATAAAGCATTGACGGACAGGGTAGCCCTGAGCAAACTGACCCGGGCTTTCAGATACAATGTTCTTCTGTTCTTACTTCAAACAACAAGCACAGACTTAGCCATGACCTCAAAGTACAAAGAAAAAAACACAGAGGATGAGGACACAACGCTGAGAGGAGATTAAAGACATATGAACGGCTGATTAGGACAATAGGACAGAAAGCAGACGGGATTCAAACAGAGGGAAGAGAAACAACAACAACAACAACAATAATAATAATAAAGTCAAGGGTTATTTCTCAAAGTTATGAGGAGAATATGCAAGCAAGGCCATGGAACAATCAAGGTGCTGGAGGGGTGTGTGTGTGTGTGTGTGTGTGTGTGTGTGTGTGTGTGTGTGTGTGTGTGTGTGTGTGTGTGTGTGTGTGTGTGTGTGTGTGTGTGTGTGTGTGTGTGTGTGTGTGTGTGTGTGTGTGTGTTTTCCATGTTTAATAGTAAGAAAATTGTTTTCTTTACAAAAAAAGAGACAAAATAATTGACCATGATTTCTTGTGTTCTTGTGTAACTGGGGTGAGCCAAAGTGTAAATGTACCACATCTTGACAAGGCTAAAACTATACCAATACCCTTAAAGCAGTAATGTACAAAACAATGTGTGTAAGTAAGGCAGTTCAATGTCTTAAAAACACCAATAGTGTTCATTCCAGTTAAATATTGACAACAACTTGTAATTATAGGAAAAACATCAATAGTTTTCATCAGGTAAATCTAGTCATGCAACTTCTTTTTTCTTCCCGGTCATCCATCTGAGAGAACCTAATCAGCTTTGTGTAGTCTAATGCTGACAGAAAACGGCTTAGTCAGTATATTGTAGCCACTGGATTTAGGTTTTTATGTTCTCCTCTTCAGAATAAATCAGGAATCACGAAATACTTGACAGTGGACAGCATTGCACTTAATGAAAGCTCAAAAGAGTAAGACACAAAATGTGTCTCGAGTGGACATGTGGGCATGTAGGCCACACAGCGCTGTATTGGGTCACGCTCTCGCCTCACAGTAAGAAAGTTCCTGGTTCACATTCAGTTGGATCATCGCCCTGTCAGTGCATGGGTTTCCTATGTACTGCAATTTCTTCTACGTTCGATCTTATTTAGTGACTGTAGAATTTGGTCATCAGTGTGAATGGATAGTGTGAGCAATTGTTGTTTTCTCCGTAATTGCCCAGTGATGGATGGATGGACGGATGCCATCTGGCTGTGTGCTCATGTTATTAGTTATTTAATGTAGTTGCTTCTCATTACAACTTGTCCTCTGACGCTTATAACATGCAAGAGCTCAGTTTGCGATGCATGCTGTTTGTCTTTTGAATGTGTTTTCCTAAATTTTCTTGACTGTTTCAAAGCTAAGAGCCACTACCTGTCAGTGACGATTAACAGGCAGCCTAATATAACTGTTTGCTAGATAATTGACTAAAGGTCACTGTCTGCATTAGTCAAATCAAACAGGAATGCTATTTAAGCAATAGATGGAGTATAACTTTTTTCTTTTTTTTGTTGTAATGTGTCACAATGCCAAAAATGTTCTGCTTAGGGAAAGCACGATAGTGGAATAATGATGCGTCTATTTCAGAAGTTTGTTTGTGCAGTGTGAGAACCTACCATTACACAATAAAGTGCTTAATTTAGTTGGTTCATCAAAGATAATTATGGCTGATGATTAGCTTTAGTAATCAGTGCATGCTTCACATCTTGTAAAGAGGAGTGTGTTCAAGTGTTGGTTCATCAAAGATAATTATGGCTGATGATTAGCTTTAGTAATCAGTGCATGCTTCACATCTTGTAAAGAGGAGTGTGTTCAAGTTTGCACATGTGTGTGCCTGTGTATAGGAGCTGGCTTTTAAAAACAGCATAAATCCTTTTTTTTTTATGAGAATATCATACATTTCCACACAGCAGGAAGCAAAAAGCACAAAGAAGGAGGTGTACGTTTTCATTATTACAAACAGATGCACAAACACAGGCAAACGCACACCGCAGCAGTGCTGGACTTCAGTTACTTCCTTGAAAGCTAATCAGAGGAAAAGAGAAAGTGCCAGAACATCAGATGTTGCACAGCAGGTGGATGACCTATTGGGATGGAAAAACCCAGGGACTTTTTTGCGTGTGTGTGTGTGTGTGTGTGTGTGTGTGTGTGTGTGTGTGTGTGTGTGTGTGTGTGTGTGTGTGTGTGTGTGTGTGTGTGTGTGTGTGTGTGTGTGTGTGTGTGTGTGTGTGTGTGAGTGAGTGCGTGCGCGTGTGTGTGTGTGCATGCTTTTGGCACAATACAATTGAACAGGACTAAAAAAGCAAGGCTATTACATTTCTTTGATCTTTAGCATAAAAAGGAGCAAATGAAGGAAGGCATTTTATCTAAAGCAAAAATCAAGATATGATTATGCGAGGACACATCGCTTACATACTTTTTTAACAATGAGGTTAATATAATTATGACAAGTTTCAAAAGGCGAACTGCAGCCCAGCAAACGCGCCTATGAAGCCAATGGAAGAAATGCCAAAATGCTCTGTGCACACAGCACTGTGCTAAAATTGGTGGGTGTAATCAAAGTTCAGTGACTGCTTTGCATGGACAGAGGACACAACACGATCATGCATGTGCAGTAAGTATCATGCCTGAGTGAATGCAGTGTGAGAGTGAGTGGTTGGTGGTGGTCGAATGGGCCGTTAGTGCAGTTTGGCAGCCTCGCTTCCATCAGTCTACCCCAGGGCAGTTGCGGCTACATATTTAGTTGACCACCATCAAGTATGGAGTGAATGCATAATGCAATGTAAAGCACCTTTTAGTGTCCTGAAAAGCACTATACAAAACATTATTATTATTATTATTATTATTATTATTATCATTAGTAGTAGTGGTAGTAGTAGTAGTAATACTATTATTATTAGTATTATTATTATGAGTCAGCATGGTCACTGACATGCAACTGTTAACATCCGGATTTGTGCACATTTCATTCAAAGTATATGCAGAACAATGTTCCAATGGTCCACCCTACAATGTGTAGCCCTACAAAGTAGCACTTTGTAGGGCTCTAGACCAAGAGACCAAACAGCAGTATTTGAAATGGTAAAGCATCTATTTCCGAAGCAGAGAAAGGCAAAGCAGGTGAAGAGTGCAAACTGTGAGACGCTTGTTATTTTTTACATCATTTATGAGGCTGTGCAACATGAACACATCCCACAGGACCAGGCTTTGAACATTGCGAGACCAACTGCAATGTTGGGAGGTATCAGAGAGCGAGAGATCAATCCATGCAAACAACCTGAACTGTCACAATGAGACATGAAACACATCCCGGCTGTTAGATTATAACTGAGATGGCGCCCAGCAACTTTGTCCTCTTGCAAAGGACACGGTTTAAGCCAAGGTGGTGCCATTTTGACGCAGATGGCTCTTGGCATGCTTGAAGAAGAGGACTGCTCCAGAGACTTCCAAATGTGGCAGAAGTGCTGAGAGTGGCATATTGCTGGTGAAGGTGACTACTTTAAATACTTTAAAGGCAGTTGCAGCCAAACTTCAATCATGTTTTCCTCTCTCTTTTGAATCCAACTTCAGTATATGCTGTCCGAGTTTCAGGAAGTCTGAAGTGTCCCTTTTAAGTCATTTCACTGTATTCATTGCATGCAAAATTAAAGTGTTTCCCCATTTTCCGGAGTGAATGCAGCTACTGAATCTTTCTGAGACAAAGATATACAACACAAAGCTAAGTTTGTTTTGTTTTTAACTTTGCAGTTAACAGAAATAACAAAGCTCTACAAAAATAGGGCATTAGGCAACAAACACAAAAACAGCAGGGGACGTTGAATAAGAATAAACAACTAATAACACTTAAGAGTGAAGTGCAGCAACAGACTGAAGAAAAGTGAGCTCCACTCACTATCTCACCGACTTGAGGAAACAGTGAGGATGACGTTCACGCTTGTGGCAGTCAATTTTTTCTGACATAACCAAAGGTTGTATCGAATTACGTAGCATTTCTAAAATGAAAGAGTACTGTAGCTGCAGGTAGCACCTTATGGCTCCAGAATGTCTACGTTTCAGGAAATGAGCCTTGAAAAACCATCATGTTAATGCGAATCATGATTGGTGAGGCTATAAATCACAATTTCCGTAAGCTCAGTGAGGTTAAAAAGAAAAGAAAAAAGAAAGGAAAATCAGAAATGTGACTTGATTTGACGTTGCTAACCTCTTTGGTGCAGGAGGAAAGGCTATTTTTATTCTATTACACTGTACAAAGAAGCCAATAAAGTCACGAGGGAGCGATTCTCACTCCAAATTATTCCCCCAACTCTCGTTAACAACAAAAAAAAATATATCAGACTTACTAATTATGTATACAGCACAGCTAAAATTAGGAGCATCCTGTCCAGACATGGTATCAGCATATTGAAAGTGGTTGCCACTTGGCACAAAAATGTATATTATTCAAGGTAAATGAAGACATTAGGAGATTAAAATCCCAATAGAACCAGTAATGGTCTGAAGATTACCACAGGGATTATAAACTGTTCAAGCACTGAAGACATTAGAGGAAAGCTTAAATGTACTGCCTGCATGTCATGTTATTGTGCCTCTGTTAATGACAGCAATAAGTGTGTAGGTGCTTTTTGGTGGCCAGCATTATTATATGGTCTAATTATAAATCTGCCGAGGTGTAGGCAGTATGATGATATGACGAGTTGAAAGGACATTTGGCTCTTACCTGTTTGTTGACGGGTCGACGAGAGGGCAGGGAGGCAAGAAGAAGCAAGCAAAAAAAAAAAAAAACATGTTAGTTTTTTGGCTCACACATTTATCATAATTAGGAATAATCTTACAAATATGTACAGACACACACTTCCACAACAAAATTTACTTTTGATGTTTATGACTTCACTACTAGTTTACTGCATAACCTGAGCACCATTTGTAAATAATGAGCAAATAATAATTTACCCATAAATATTTCATAAAAGTTCAAAATTTGTATTGCTGTCCTATCACAAAATCCTGGATGTTAAGCATGTTGTCTTATAACTTAAGAAAGTGTAGTTGAAAAATCTGAATTGTGCAGGGGAAAAAACAATCATAATAAAGATTTGAAAAGGTCATCTTCATGACTGTTGGAGTCACAAAACAAATCACGGCTGACATGGTAGTAATGGAGCAAAGATCTTGGGAATGAGAATCATGTTTATTTCATTTTGCAATTCCTAAAAGGACAAGAAAAATAATTGACGTGTACGTATAATACTAAAAAAGAAATAAATCAGAGTTTGGGGGTGTTTGCTAAATAAAGATGACATAATATTAATGTGCAAATGTGGTTTCATTGATTACATTATCCTGCAGCTGAATACAAGCTGCCAATCTTTTTTGCAGGTTTCCTGTCCAAGGTGTTCAACCGTAACATTCATAAAAGCAGCGGGTAAATCTTACATACACACACACACACACACACACACACACACACACACACACACACACACACACACACACACACACACACATATGTGTGTGTGTGTGTGTGTGTGTGTGTGCGCGTGCACGGTAGACACTTTTAAACAAAGCTGAAGAACAGACTCTATAACTAAGCCTGAAGCGTTAGAGATCTGTGTTTCTACAGAGAATATGTTTCTTCATAATTTGAATGCAAAATGAGCCAGATGGTATCTCCAGCCCGGATGGCCTCAATATGGTAATATTATTTTTCTCATTACTGATGAGCCACTTTTGGCTCCATGGTCAAGATATTCTGCATTGACCAATGCAGTGCATTGGTCTGAAAGATTTCCAAAGTGGGGTATGTGCCTCTCCAAGGGGTCATTACAAAACAAAAATTAGGATAAAACAAACAAACAAACAAAAACAAAACAACAAGTGACTGTATTCATCTGGACAGCAAACTCCAGGCATGCTTGGAGCAAAATTTATTGTGTTGTGTATAGTTGGAAGTAAACTATACTACTAATTTAGTAGTATTTGGAAGCAGTTTTCTTTCTGTCAAGTATCGAGTTTTACCCCCATCTTAATTTAATTCACTACTTTAAATGCCTGTCAAAAAATATGGTTAGGGTGTTAAACAAACAAACAGATAAAGAAAGAAAGAAAGAAAGCAAGAAAGCAAGAAAGCAAGAAAGAAAGAAAGAAAGAAAGAAAAAAAAAATACGTACGTAAATAAATAAATAAATAAATGTCCCCGTATTCCTACATTTGATTATCTTTTTGATAATTTAAAAGAATTGTGCTTTGACTGGATGTATTGCATACAAACACGTTTAAATGAATCATGCAGTAAAACATCCACATTTTACAAATCAACTCATTGTCCGAATAGGAATTCAGCATAATTCAAGCAGCACGGCAGTTTTCAGTACGCATTCCTCCTCTGTTTATATTTGACTATTTATTCAAGGATTTGCTAAACTGTATTGGTTAAGGAACCTTGTGCGAGTCCCCCCCCCCTTTTTTTTTCTTTTTCATCATCCACATATTTGGTCCTTTCACCTCATTTGTCTGGAAGGAGCTTGCAGTTTCCCTAGAAACAAAGCTGAGTGCTCACAAAGCAGATAACTACATAACCTTGCACTCCTCTGATTGACTGAATCATTATCCAGTCCCAGTGTGAGACTCTTTCTGAAATATGTGCCTGCCCTTACTTGGTGTATCCCGTCTCTTAAGTTTAAAAAGGGACAGACGTGGCCTGGGAATATGCTTCCATTTCACTGTAGCTACTTCTTCCTCACTGCTCTCCAGTGAGTGCACCTTCAGGGAGGAGATGATGCAAAGAGCAACCCATCTCCTTTCCTTTTGTTTTCTGCTCCATTGCACAAAGAAGAGAAGACTCAGGACAAGCATGTAATAATAACATCAATCGCAAATGTACAAGAGTTTTCTGTAATCTGATGATTCAGTCACATCACTCAGACCAACTCCATGATGAACATGTGATTATTTAGTAGGATTCGTTCTGGTGCAAGATAGGAAAGGAAAAAAAACAAAAAACCCCAAAACATCAAACAAATGGTATGCTTGTGTCTATGTCTCTTCAAGAATGCGTCCTTATTGACTAAATCATTGCATCCTTTCAAGTCAACCAAATTAATATTACTGGCTCCTCATGTCTCAGCATTGACTGAGGGCTTCACTTCCCATCTTATGGATGAAAAGCTTGGATCAGTGGTTTTCATGTGATCAACGTTTGGCACACTGATCAAACTGCTTCAAAACTCGATAGGAAGATGAAGAGGAGCTCATGGGGCAGGATGTTTGTCCAAGTATTGACATGTACGTCTGTTGTTAGTTTTTTTTCCCCCCTTTTAATTAGTTTTACTTAAGATGTAGGTGCACTCATTATAGATATGTCAAGTTCAAAGGTAGAGCTCCAGCACTGACTCTGTGTGTGTGTGTGTGTGTGTGTGTGTGTGTGTGTGTGTGTGTGTGTGTGTGTGTGTGTGTGTGTGTGTGTGTGTGTGTGTGTGTGTGTGTGCGTGTGTGTGTGTGTGTGTGTGTGTGCGTGTGTGCGTGCGTGTGTGCGTGTGTGCGTGCGTGCGTGCGTGCGACTCACTGAAAACCCCGGAATAATAATAATATGGGCGCAAAGAAAAAAAAGAAAACATAAGAAACATACAACATTAAATGAGTACTTTGCTGCGGCTACAAGACATAAAGTAAAGGTTTAGGTTGGGGCATTTTACTATAATATAGCTTCATGAGGGATTAAGACAACATATTGCTGTTTTGGTTCATGATGTAACAAGACAAAGTCTGGAGCAACCAGTGGTACAATGCGTAAAATCTGTAAGTTCCAAAAATTGAGTGAAGACAGAGAAGCTCTTGTTCTGAGGCAATGTTACATGTTCTGTGAATATTTCACTGAACACACTTCATCCTCAGAGACGAAAGTGAAAGACGGAAGTTTAAAGTGCTGAAAGCCGACTCAGGAGGCTCAGGAAGAATGATGACACATGCATTAGTTAATGCCGGTCTTACACTTTAGTATTCAGTCAGGGCACTTTTTAACCCTTAAATTGCTTTCATGTCAGATAGTAGTATTAAACAACTTACTTGTTAGATGTCATTTGAAAATTCCACAACATCAGAAGATATCTAATTGAGAGAGTCACAAGAGGGTTAAACTATAACACCTAATATTAATTAATTATTTAATAATAGTTTTGATGTTGGTAAAACAACAACATCTGTATTATCTTAAGCAGGGGAGTGAGGTCTTTGTGGATGAAATTCAACCTGTGTGCCGTGCGAAGTCGATGTGCATTAGAAGTTCTCTGGTTTGTGCATCAGTTGTTTGTGTAGCCATGGTTTGTGTATCAGTTGCTGTCAATGTCTTTGTCTTGTCTATTTATCTGGGAATGCTGTCTTTAATTTCCACCTGTTAACAGCAGACATGAAACATCAGGCTCAGCAACAGAAATCAATGCATCTCTTTTGCACAAACATTTGCAGCTGCTCAATGTAATCAAGAAGAAAAGCAAATGAAGGAAATAAGATACAAAAGCTATTGAAAACAATCTAATGTATTGAACCCATCCTACCTTTTTTTCCATCAGGGGAATATATTTGTATGTTGTGTATTAAGACTGAATCTACTATTTAAATGTTTTCTCTTGTCGTATTGTTTTGTTTTTATAACTCTGGCTCTCCAGTAAACATATTGTGATGTATGTATTGCCTGTTGCTACTAAAGCAAATACTCCAGTGATGAGAAGCACTTTGGTGATGAGATGGGTGAAAAAAAGAACTCATACAAGAAGATGAGGGACAAGAACGAGAGAGGAGAGTTGCTGAACCTCTTCCCAGTCCACCAACAACAAAGGGGTGACAATGAGTGAAAGGGAAAAAAATAAATAAAAGGGATATTAGCCCTGAGCAGAGTGATAAGAGAGGGATGTAAGCGGCTTCCTCTTATCAGTCCAGACAGAGACAAACCCAGTCCATTCCAGCTCCCAGCCAAAAGACAGAAAAAGCCCAAAGACACACAAAGATGTACATGTACACAAATACACACATATTTGCCCCCTTAATCATAGAAAAAACATCCAAGTATCAGTAGTGGAACAAAGGGGCATCAGTTTTGGCCGAGTAAGCAAATAAAGTTTAGTTGTTTTTTTTCCACCCATATAGCTCCCAGTCAAATAAATAAATATATATATATATATATATATATATACTGCAGTAACTGCAGTACATTTGAGTGTGGGTGATTATGGGTCTGAAGTATTGTATTTGATGCCGGTTCCACCAGTGTCCACTGAATGACATGTGACTTGTTGAGTGTAGTTGTTCGACAAAGCTGGAAGCCGCTTCAAAGCCTCAGTGCTGCAATTTGTACAAATACGAGTTTACTAGCATGTCCCTCACTGCAGAGAGACTACATGTTTCCTCACACTGGGGGAAGAAAAGGGAAAAGAGGAGAGTATTGTGTAACACTAGATCAGAAGAGTCCAGTATTGATAATTTTATTCTGGAGAGAGCCTCAGGTGCAAAGTTAAGATGAACAGGATCAATGTGGTGTGTAGATGAAATGACTGGGGATACAACCTTTTAGCCAATACAGTATCTCACTCTCCCACACATATTGACTTCAGTTCTCCATCTGAAAGAATCCTGCTAGACATATAAGGGAAATAAGCCCATCTTAAGCAATTTACACCCAAACCCAATGTTTTTATAAGCATCTCAGTCACATTTAATTATTTGATTTCTTTCTATTCAGTTACTTTATTGTGTTTGCTAATATTTACATCTTATATACTTATATATTAACAATATATTTCAAGGCTACTAATACAATGTAAGGCGTGCTGTTAAGCTGGCTTTAAGCGCTCCATTTACTGTAAATACAATAACATACTGTCAGTAAAAGCCAGTTTGAGAATAATACCTTGACAATTTGACCCACATTCATCACTTAATCACAGCAGTGACATTTCCATTGAGCGTAGACCTGTAAATGACAATTTTGTGTGGCTCTACAGGGATTAAGATGAAGTACACCTTTAAGTGAAATAAACTGAGTCAGTTTAACACAATATCATCGCAGGAGGATTAAGGCATTAGAGCAAATAATATCTATTCACAGATAAACAAGGGGTATGATCTTTTATGACAACATAAATCATGTGAATGCTTGCGCGACGCAATTTTCCAAGAGCCTTTATTTTCAAACCTTTAATTACCATTAAAGTGTATGTATGCCGGCGATCTTGGGAGCCATTTGACGTAAAGGCCTAATTTATATGGAGGCAACAAAAACAAACGAAACAAAAAAATTCACATTGATACAGGTGCACAAATATTTTTCCACCACATTTACTGCAACAATTGTAGGAAAGATGTGAGTATGTCAGGTTTTTAATCTCTGACTTTTAAAAAGGGATTTGTGCGCCAGTGATTAGGAAGCAAGTTGCAAGCTTGTATTTTCTCTTTCACCTGTGGCGTTACATGCACTCCCATACGGTCCATCACAAGAACAAGCAGGGCTTCATTTGTTTTAAAGAAACCATCTGGATGCTAAAGGTAGCATTATATATATATATATATATATATATATATATATATATATATATATATATATATATATATATATATATATAATCCCCTCTCGCCCTCCGCGGGCGGTCACCTGTTTTTTTTTTGTCTTTTTTTTCTATTCCAAGCTCGGGTCCTCTACCAGAGGCCTGGGAGCTTGAGGGTCCTGCGCAGTATCTTTGCTGTTCCAAGTACTGCACTTTTCTGGACTGAGATGTCTGAGGTTGTTCCAGGGATCTGCTGTAGTCACTCCTCCAGTTTGGGGGTTACTGCCCCGAGTGCTCCGATTACCACGGGCACTACTGTCACCTTCACCTTCCAAGCCCTCCCCAGCTCCTCTCTGAGCCCTTGGTATTTCTCAAGTTTCTCATGTTCCTTCTTTCTGATGTTACCATCACTTGGTATTGCTACATCCACCACGACAGCTTTCCTCTGCCCTTTATCAACCACCACGATGTCTGGTTGGTTGTACATACTTCGACACAGTGTTCTTGGTGTCTGAAGCTAACTCGGTTTCTGTGTGCTAATCTCTTTTGAGTGGCGTTAACAGCACAGAAGGCTCCGTGATAAACTCTACCAATGTTCAATAGCTGTTTGGCTGCAGAAGAGTACCTCACTCCAAAATAAGCTTTGCACATGCCAAAGCACGCAATAACATGCTTTATCACTACATCCATTCTCAAGAAGGTGCTTCACATAGGCAAAGGAGCTGGCCGAGAGATTCAAAGCAGATGCAACAGTTTGGATTTAAAGAGGCCAAATTCATGGATAAGCATCACTGATTCCACTGAATGTTTGTGGAGTTTGGTAGGGATGAACACTGTATATGGATACAGTGTATGTATATGTGGGTGGGCCACGTGATAGGCTCTCAATTTATTTATGCAAAAACTAAAACTATGCTGAAAAACAAAGTAATTCAGGCAGACCTTTTATGAATAAAAATTCCAGAATTAGCCTGTAATTTAGAAATTGACTGCACACAGTCACGTTTCCACAACTATTTGCATCCCATTTGTCTGATTGTTCTTAAGTATTAACAGGAGGCCAGTACCTGCTTCAAATGTGTCTTAATGGTGGATGAGCCGATCATGGACAAAAAAAGCAAAAATTACAGTTGCAAAAGCGTTAATACACCTTACACTTTGACACCAGTTCGTTTTAGAATCGATTTTAAACTTCTGTTGTTGGTTTTTAATGCCATCAATGGCCAGGGTCCCTCTTACCTGTCTGATATTTTAACTCTATGTGACCCTGGCAGGGCCCTGCGTTCTTCAGCTCAGCTTCTTTTAAACATTCCAAGGTGGAGATAATAACAGTGGGGCGATCGCTCCTTTGCAGTTGCTGTTCCGAGACTGTGGAACAAACTACCACCCGACATTCGCGCCATCACTGATCTCGGCCTTTTTAAATCAAAACTGAAGACTCACCTTTTTAAGTTGGCTTTTAACTCTGCCTAGGGCAGTGTATTTTATTTTACTCTGTACGCTCTGTTTTATGAATTTCTGGATGGCTTCAACAAACTGCAGCACCGCACCTCCTACAGACAGCACCTGTGTTTTATTTTCTTTTTTGTTTTTATGTATTTATTCTCGTATTTACTTCTTAATGTATTGTTTTAGCTTTGTTGTAAAGCACTTTGGATGTCACCGGGTGATTATATAAGGACTATAGAAATAAAGTTTCATTTGATTTGATTTGATTTGATTTGACATGTCACATTAAACTACATTCACTACAAATGTAAATTAGTCTCATTGAGCTTCTATGGAATAGACCAACAAAATATGCTACATGACTCTGAAGTGGAAATGAAATGATACATGGTATTACATTTTAAGCGTCAATGGATTAAACTAATTTCTTAAAGTATTTGTATTTATTGTAGATCTTATTCTAACAATTGGCTACTTGCGTGTTCATCCAATGTCTTGCAGCCGTACATTCACAATATTTTGACAACTAAATACTTTTGATACATTGCTGTTAATTGCAATGGTCAGTACAAAATAAATAAGATGTTAAAGCAAAATGTTACAGCTGGGCTGCAAAACCCCCCCAAAAAACAAAGTAAAAAAAAAAAAAAAACAACTAAAAAAAACAACAACACACAAACAAAACTTGAGCCTACAGACAGACATGCCAGCCACTGTCCAGCTTTTTTTTAACCAGCTGTGTGAAACAATTCAATCACTATCTGCAAGACAATACTGGCCAGCTGGCCTCCTGCCCATTACCCTCAACCCCCACTGTCGAACGAGTGTTACATTCTCATTAGCCCCAAAGAAAGATGCAATAAGAGAAAATGAAAATATTTCCTTATGGTTACTCCTATTTACGATTTCAAAAAGTGGCAAATTAATAGCGTTTAGTTGTTTCTGTCACAACTTAATTAGCACTACGTGTGTATTCTGACAACGCGTATATTACCAACATGCCACAGTGCCGGGGATGAGCCATACACACAGGCAGGATTACCTCTCAGTGAGATACATTTGGTGGCCTTGATACAAACTGGTCATCCAAGTAGCACTAACTTTTATCTGTGTTTCTTAAGCAGTTGTGTTTTTAATTAACAGTCAAGCAGCAGTTTATCTTCTTTATTCAATTTAGCATCACAGGGGAGGATGGACTGCATCCAAGCTAACTCTGGGAGAAGTGAGGGAACTGGACAGGTCACCAGTAGCAGAGAAAGCTCAAAGTGACAATTGCAGACATACAATCACAACTCAAATTTAGAGTTACTTTTGTATCTTAATTGCACGATTTTGAGCCTGCAAGTCTCAAATTAAACATTTCTGTAATGACATGTGTTATTGCTATAGCAGATAACAGAGAAAACTATGTTTGCAGTGCAAATATTCAGTCTAATAATGTACATTGTATCATTAAATTCACAATAAGCTGTTAAGTATATGAATATGATTCCTAAATACATAATAAATACCAGACAAATTATGTATGTATTGATCATAACTAACTGATGTGTAACATACGTCTGCAGTAGTCGTTTTAATCCAGCAGTTTTACACAGCATGGATGACTTTTTTTCAACTCAGTGGTTATGTTGATGTGAGGTTAATTTGTTAAATACTGGAGGTTGCAGGGAGGAATTTAGTCATGATTATGCTTTCCCACACTTTTTTCAGAATGTTTTAAAATGTATTTTTGTTATCAGTAGTTCCTTATCACCCTTGTTTATATATATATTTTTTTACATTGAATTGTCAAAACATCTGAAAAATACAGTTCAATTGAGAGCAAACGTATGCTCAAGCTATTTGATCTTAATGAACGCCAATGTATTATACATGCAGATTGATGTGATGTGAAATGTTACATTAATTAATATTATCATAACTATTCTCTCTATGATGGGGTGAAGAAACTAAACAAACAAATAAAAACAAAACAAAAAATGATTTTGCATTTTCAGTTTTGTTCTAAACATTGGATGCAACTTGACAAAGTGAATTTATGTGTGTACATTAATCTAGATTTGGTCATGGAGAAATTGAGAAGAACTCATTGGCTTATTCGCTGACAGAAAAGTAGACTGGGTTTAGCTCAGTGTCTCTCAACAAACATCATTAAAAAAAAACAAAAAAAGCAAGGGAAACAAGGATTTACATAAACAAAAATTTGCATTCATGGAGATGCACAGCACCCCATACATAAACACACAGTCACAAGTGTATTAGGGTGCATTCTGCTCTGCGGTTGGTTGACAGAACTGGGACAGCCAATTGTGAAGTTAAAAGACCCCGTAAGGCACAGTGTCTACCACCCCATGTTCAGTGCTGGCGGCTGAACCGGGCCAAGCTCTAAGTAATGATGGCAGTATGTGGCTCACAAGGGTGTGCTTTAGGCTGCGAAGATGTCTGCAGTGCAGTGGTTTGTCGTTACATACAGTACACACACGCACTGCACACGTGTTTTCATGGCTTCAGGGGATATTGAATTTACTTACACATATTTCCTGCGGACATCATTTGAACCCAGTTGTAAACTCGACACTAGACCATCTGTGGTCTAACCTTAAAATGTGTCTTCACCGATAACATCTTAAAATTAGCCTAAACAGGGATATGCTGTTTGTCCTCATGAGGACAACTCTTAATGGGACGGCGTGGTCAGATTTAGGTCCACTCACTCCCAGACATTCACACACGTTGAATCAGTATAGTGTCAAAGTCTATACAAAGGTTGCTTTGTTCACTTAATACACACACATCACGCACACACATATATTTGGAGACATGTTTAATAGCACTGCCTTCAGCAATGTTGAAATTACATTACACAGACTTAAAAAGCACTTAAAATGCAGCGATTAATAGAAGCAAATGTTTTCTTATTATAATTTCAATCAATGTTAGTTGTGTATGTGAATCTGTGTGAGTTTATATGCGAGTGTGTTTTGGAGAAGAGAAATCTGTCACCATGCAATTGTGATTTCCAATATGTGCCCCTCGTTTAATGGTAATGCGCTATTAATGGCATCAAATATATTCAGTTTGCTTCCTCTCCATAGCTCAAAGTAGCTGTGGAGGGGAAGCCACACTTTAGACCTAACGAAAATGTAATCACACCTACATAGAGGCGGATGGGCTAAAGGCACATTAAGCAACTCAAAGATTTAAAATTAACATTAAGGTGACATCCTAATGTATACATTAGATTAAGGGCTTTGAATCTGAAGATGGAAATGTAATTTTTTTTTTTTAATCTGTGCCACAGAATGTGCAATTCAGGCAACGGAAACAAATATGTCAGCTGGTAATACATTCTCCATATTTACAACTTAATACAATAAAAGACTGCAGCACACTTGGATATGTGGAGACTGGTCAGTCTTTGATTATAATGAACAACTTAAGACGTTAACTCGTTAAGAACTGAGGTGAATGGTTGAGTTGGGATTTATTCCCATTGCAATGACAATACGCCAGCTCTTATTGATGTGTCATAAAAACTTCAGTGGGGTATTGACTACAAGTTGGGCAAATAAGCACAAGCACTCTTTGTAGCCATGCTGTGGGGTGTGCGGAATGAAGCTTGGGGTCACTTTGCTAAAATAGTAATGGTCCTGAGAAAAGACGTCACATTGATGTCACAGTATCTCACAAACATCCATATAATGTGCCTCCATGCTAATTGTAACTTTACAAACGTGGGCATATGCATATGAGCCCATATCAAATGTAATATATACTGTATACATATATTTGCTATCAGGTAAACAATATACAATATTGTGCAGAGTTCAATTTGTCCTGAAATGAGGCAGCATAGATGTTTTCAGACATTTAATTCTAGTATAAAATCATAAAAGTGACATATTTAACAGTTGAGGGGCTTCATATAAAGGGAATTTGACTTTCAATAGTAAAAGCCTGTAGCAAGTGCCCAACATTTCTGTTTTACTCTCCGTGAATCCTAATAGCAGGGAAATACAACTAAAATGTCAACCTCAAATGAGACAGAATGTGCACTGGGTGAGTTTGGAGGTAATTCAGTAAATTGTAATATTGAATGTGTGAGAATTGCCAGGATCACTTCACTGATGTCTTTTGGACTGTTTATTCTGTGATAGACTGGTTTACTCTGCTTTCACCCATTGGTGAGATTGGTTCCAGCAATATGTGACCCTGAATTGGATGGAGTGCTACAGAAATTGATGAAATGATAGAGATGTTCTGAAGGCCATATAAAACTAAGAACCAATAAGAACCAAGCCTTCTAAAAACCTCATTCCAATCAGTGCCTCATTAGAAGAAGAAGAATTGTAGTTTATTAATCCCCTTGTGGAAATGTATTCACCAAATCCACTCATGGGTCAGCAGCCACATAGCATAGCGCTTGGGGGGGGGGGGGATTGGTGTGATCACACATACAGACGCACACATACAGAGTAGATCACACATCATCAGGATGTATAGAACCTAGTAAACTATTATTTATGTAGGAACGATTAAATATCTATTTCCTAGAGGGATGTACAAACAGGCATTTTAGATAGGTACCAACATTAATTTAGACATACATCGACATAAATGGTCTGCACGGCTTGGCCTCTGTTAACACACTTGGCTTGCACTGCTGTTAACCTAAAATAATACACCTATACTGGCATATATTTCACGTGACTTGCTATTATGAGGATAACTATATAAGGAGCATCCAGTTTCTAGTTAACAGTTCCACAAATTAGTTTTCATATTATACAGTAGTTTCATCTAATGATTATTGATGTCAAAGTGTGAGTATATTTTAGTTACCACACTTCTGTGAATAAACCAAACTGCCCAGAGAAAACAGACATACACAAACTAGGCAATCATGCAAACTCCTCACAAAAAAAGCCTTAAACTGGACTTGAACTAGTTTTCATATAGTGAGTAAGCTGTACCAACCATTCACTCAGTAAACACAGAACATAAAAGTACCTAACACAAGAGTTAGAATGTCTTATTAGACAATTAGAATATAAGAAATTAAACAACTCTAATAATTGTGATCATCAATTCTTATAAAAATGCTGTACAGTATGAACTGAATGATAGACCTGGACTTTGAAAAGACTGAAATTATTTTCAGCTCTGCTTTTAGCTCTGTGAGTAGAGAAAAATCAGAGCAGTGCTTGGGTCAAGGACTCTTAAGTATTGAGAGGAGTGTAGGTGCTTTTATTTTACATTGGTAAAGTTCATTCAAACTAGTCTGAACAAAATATACAGAAATCGTGAAACAAAATGAGTTTGCCATCCTGGGTAAAAAGTTATAAATAATTTTTGAAAGTGATGTAAGGCAAGAAAGAAAGTAACTCTTTCATCACGTGGTATACTGAGATTTGTCCTCTGCATTTAACCCATCTGGACTGAGCAGTGGGCCGTCACTGTGTGGCATCTGGGGAGCGTTCAGGGGTTCAGGGTCCAAGGATTCAAATCAGCAACCATCCGGTTACAAGCTCGCTTCACTACACACTTGGCCACCATTCCATGTTGAACTGAAAAAGAGTCTACACATCCTCTTATTGAGAAACTGCATAAGCAGAAGGCAGCTGTTAAAAAGGTGAATATGCATAATACAATAGCATGTGATTCGCATGTATATGCATAATACAACATTACTCATGCATAATATCCAGACTGACCAACACAGACACACACGCACACTCACACACAACATTAAGGTAAAGTGTCTGTGAAAAGCATCTTGTAGAACAAACGCTTTGCTCATTTCTGTCTCTAAGAAAGTTAGCAGGAGAGTCCGGCACGATAACACCCTGGTGACAAGATAAGGAGATGAGAGGATACAAGGTGTCCTGATATATCACAGTTAAAAACTGTGAGGCAACTAGCAATTGCAACAGCAGACAATAGTGTATGTGTATTTGTGTAAGATCCTGGGCACACAAAAGCATCTGTTTGGCCAGCTTGTTGCGTCACCTGAAGTGAAATATGTCAATACTGGGTTTCTGCTCAAAATACATTCAAAAATTTGAGAGAAGCAGAGAAAGTAATTGGTAACTCAAGAGTACTTATGGGGAAACACTAACATACTATTTGGAGTTTAAAAAAAGACAAGAACAGTCAATCCAAAGTGTTCCATTGAGCACATTGCTTTGTTCAATCCTTTGAGATGGAGTTCAGCCATTTAGAAAAGTAAATCTTGGTTTGTTGTGTAGTAAAACCTAAGCAATCGACAAACCCTCATACTAGAAATGATGAAGAGTTGACATTTACTTTATTGGCTGAATTCATTGTATAAAAGGTCAAGTTTTGTACACATTTTTTGTTTATGTGTTTAATTTCTTAGTGTGGATTTATGACCCAAGGTGTTTTAAACAAGAGTTTGGGTCTTGGTTAATAGAGCTTGAAATGAAAGTTGACAATATAATGCAGATGTGCTACCCCCCCCCCCCCCCCCCCCCCCCCCCCCCCACACACACACACACACACACACACACACACACACACACACACACACACACACACACACACACACACATATATATATATGGCTGTTTACAAGGCTGTTGGTGGGCGTGGATATAATTATTCAGATAGAGTTATGGGTCACTGACTGTGTGATTGTGTACATGTTATCATTGGTGTTATCATTGGTGTCTATATTATTATATTTATTAGTTCTTATATTAGTTTTTGTTCATTAGCAGCCTCATGAACTTAGACCCTCATTTCCAATGAGATTGATCCCCCACCCTCTCTCCCTCTTTTTCTCTCTCCCTTACTCACTCACACCTCTCCCCATCAGTTTTTGGGGCCAAGCACCACGCAGTTGAAATCACTTCAGACAACCGTGTCAGACAAATATGCATAGCCTAGCAAAGATGGCTTAGCTTTGCACCGCTCATTCATATTCATGAGGTCATGGCCAGACAGGTGCCCTCATTGGACCTGTCAAGATTCTAACCCGCCTCTGTGATCAGAGCTAACAGCTATTGGATGGCTCTTCATTAGTAACCATATCCCCGCTGACCCAGTTGCCCGTAGTTACAGATTCCTTTTTTTTGATTGCATGTGTGGCGTGACTCAAGGCCCAAAACTGAAAGTGGTTTCAAACGAGGGGCTCTTGATCTAAACTGCAAAGCACTTCAGCAGTATTATCAGCAGGCTCATCTCATACAATATACATGAGGCAGTCGTTGTTTCTGAGGTTTATTTTATCCTCCCGGCGTGTATAAACACACACTGTCTGCTTTTTGTAAAACAAAAAATCAGTTGAGTGGTTGAATCAAGAGTTTTGATTGTTTTGGTGAAGTCATTATCTCATTTGTTGTTTTGACAGTTTTAACTAGAAAACCCATAATGGCTATTGCTATTTGTATGCACTAAAAGTCAAACTGAAATAAAAACATTGAAATTAAATCATTACACACTTGAGTTATACATAAGTTAAATAAATGTGCTTTGAGAATGGATGGTATTCAATGGATTACATTTTTTTTCTTCCGTTGATTGACGTTATACAGGTTTTTATAGTATTTTGCGATCAGCCCCAATCTTGTTTTCAGAAAGTCTGCTACAATAATCAGCAAAGTTGTGAAGAGATGCCAATTCTAACAATGCATTTGTATCTTGTCCAAAGTGATGCGAGTGAACCTTTTAAATATACTCAATTATCCTAATATTATGCAAATAGTTGCAAACGATTCAGTGTTGTGACATATTCCCTAATCTGCTACAACTGTGTGGGACAGTCTAATGGTAGATACAATCACTGTGGCCAGCTGAATTTAGATCAGTTTGTTGAAGAGCAATACACAACCATGATATGAGTTCTTGGAAAATTGAAAAATCAATTAGAAGCGGCAGGCAGACCAATTATGAAAGAAGTCAAGCATTTATTAATCACAGTTGTGCCAACACTGCATTGTGGATACAGCCTAATGTCTGTGTTACTTACAATTGAACATTTTCCATTTGAAGGATTGCATACAGAGGTACAACTATACTAGTGACAGAGCTGCTCCTCAGTGGAGATAAACGCTGCTGTTAAGGCTTATGCTGATAGTCAGGTCAGTGAGCATGGCAGGGAGGCTGGAGCCCTGCAGCTCTGCAGCCCGCAGCTGTTCTAATGCATGATGAAACCAAACGTCTGCGTGCCAAGCAGTCTTGCCACAGTTATCTTCAAAAAGTAATCTGATTACTGATTACTACTTACTCCTTTAAAAAGTACTCAGTCACATTACTGATTACTAGTTTTAAAGGTTTTTAAAAGTAGCTAAGTTATATTACATGTTACTGTCTAGTTACTTTCATCAGCTGCCGACAACACCTCAACATAAAAATAACAACCGGTTTTGCCAAAAACTCTTTGCTGATCACTGCCTGGCCTCCTGCTGACACACATTCAATCTTTGACCTTCATTCTTTGCTCTATTTATTTCAGACTTATGGTTTTATTATCACATTTTTACTATTGCTGGTATTAATTTACCCGGTTATGTAGTTGTAGTCTGTTGTTGCACTATGTATGTATTTATTTAATTGGGCTGCCTGCTCCATGAGACCTTTTCATCCCCCCTCCACCACCACCACCATATATTGGTTGATTGAAAAAAAAAGGGGGGGGGGGGGGGGCTTCCTGCCAATAGTGTAACATCTCCACAGTTGTGTTGTCGTTGTTGTTGCAGTGATAAGGTTTAGTGATGATGATGATTGTTGGTTCCAATTATTTTGTGTTACCCGAACTGCGTGTGTGTGACCACTTGGGGGAAAATGAAGGAGCGGCCTAGTGACACATGTCAAGCGAGTGGAGCTCACACAGCTAGATTTCACCCTTCACATGAACAAGTACTAATCAAATCACAAAAAGGTATTGTAGCAGAACATGACATACAATGGCTCACAAGCTACACAAGTCAGAGTTTGTACAATTCCCTACATTTTAAAATTTATTTTTGGGAGTTTGAAAGATGCACGTTGGATGGTTCAAGACTTTTTAAAACGGGCGTTTAAAAAAAAAAAAGAACCCCAAAACAAAAAACAACAATGTTTGCAGAATAGCCTAAGTTTGCTTTTGAAATGCTGATAGATGTTGACACAATATAGCTTCAACATTTACATGAAGATATAAACAAGGTCATCTCATGAAGGTACATTATAAAAGGCTGATAATGAATGATGTATGAAGAGTTCCTTTATTTGGTGGTTGTGAAAAAAGCCGGTATAGAGAAAAACATTATTCCTCACGAACTGCAGTGAAAAATGGCACATATGTTTATGACAGCACTGTATTGAATTAATAAATAATTGCTTCTGTATTGTGTATTAAGAGTGGTTACCTTGAAAAATATTGCTTAGGCTGACTGTCAGCACAAAGACAAAAACACATTGTGTGAATATAATGTTGCGTTCAATGTTCCACCGAATTGTGAAATGCAAAATGAACACGTGTGCCCACAGTCAAGATTAACGTCCTTTTTTCAAGACCATGAGAAGTTTAAAATCAGAACTTCAGGGACATTTAAATACCCCACATAATACAATTTGAATACATCTCAATGCAATGTAGTGGCTGCAATGTAGTGGCAGGACATAATTGGTTGGACTGCTGCCATACCAGATCTTTCAAAAGGTCCTATAAAATCCTGCTTTGTGCTACTGGCATACACTCCAACAAAAAGGGTAAACGCCTGCTCCAGACAAAGCCATTGGTGTACTTTTTCATACTCGCTTCACTTTTCTAATTTCTATCGGACGAGAAAAATGTGAGTGTCTCATGCCGTCCAACCAAGTAATTACCACACAGTTTCATATCCTATTACTGGCTGGAGTAAATAGAGTGCAACAAGTGCTGGAGCAACTGCAGAACATCCATATATTTGTGAGACAAGATGGCATGTTTTAATATGTACTGAACATTTAGATTAAGCTCATATATAATATAAACTTTCAAGAATAATGAAGAGAGTAGTCATATAAAAGGAAGAAAAGGCCATGCAATAGTGAACAACGGTAATACATACACTTATTTACCTAATGAGTTGAAACTGATGAGATGCATTTTTTACAGATACAAAGATGACAAAATAGTGAAATTAATATGTAATCAACCCTAAAGCAATTTTATATTTAAAGTTGTTCTAACAATAAAACAAGTATAAAAAAAGAATAAATGCAGATTTGCAGCTGAGAACAAAGTATTGTATACAAATGAAATGAAATTAAATGTATCATTGAGTTTAAATAGATGAAAAAATATAATTTACAAATTCTTAAATAAATAGATAAATAAACAGATAGATATGTAACATTTACAACTAATTGACAAAACCATTTGGACACCAGAATATATGACTTGTGTGTTTTGCATACTGTGTTGCTGCCGGGCTAACAGCGATACTCATGCATCTACGGTTATGGATGCTGCCCTCACCAGACTACATCAATTCTGCATGTCACATGGGAAACAGGCAAGTAACGCAAAGCTGCAGTTAATCTGAGCTGTGCTCAATTCCATACCACTAAAAACATGTATGACTGGTTTGTGGGGGAAAAGATAGTCGCTGAATGCCACAATTACAAACAAAGAAGATGGAATGTTTGATATTTACGTGCATCTAATCGCGGACATGTTCATCTCAAAGTGGAAGCATTTAGTGTTTAGCTGATAAAAATGCCCACTTATTTCTATCTGTGTAAAGTAATTGATTTTCTGGGAGGGACCTCAAAATGCATTTTGCTGTCCCTTGTTAGAGCACATGGTGTAACCCATATCAAAAGATTGCCACTTTTACCGATAACGATATGAACAAATGCAAACTACAATTGGCCTTTCATATCTATAAGAGGCCTGGAGATCGCGCATATGTAAGCTATCTATATGTGCATATTTCAGAAGTAGAATTGCATTTGATCATTCACAATATTTTTTTTAATTACTTATTTTTGGAACAGGACGAAGGTGAGACAAACTAAATGTTACTACTACTATTAATAACAACAACAAGTATTAGTATTATTATTGTTAGTAGTAGTAGTAGTAGTAGTAGTAGTAGTAGTAGTAGTAGTAGTAGTATTGTATACATCTCACAATTATATATTTTATAGCAAATAAGAACTTTGGAACATAGCAAAAGAAGTAGGATTTTCTAATGAGACCTTATTATATGTGTTTATTTTATATGGTGATGCAGACTAAGTTATGCTTCAAATTGCAATAAAGATGTCCACTTGTGGGGATAATGCAACAGTTATGAATTAACTAAAAATCATGTAATACACGTTATGATCATTCAGTTCCTGATTTGAATATGTTTCTATATCTGTTGCCTTTTTTCCTCCCTTATATTTGACTTCATTCATAATGAACAAATGTGTCACCATTTTATGTCAGTGTTCAGCACAGAGTAGGCACCTGCTGAGAGACAATGGAAGATCAGCTACATGAGGCAAGCTGTGGTTGCTTATCAAAAGTTTACATCATCTATTCTCAGGTAAACCGATTTATACACACCTCCTCACAAAAGCTAACATTAATCTTTTTCCTATACCTTTTTTTTAATTTATCCTGCAGTCTTTATCACTTCTTCACTCTGAGATCAATTCTGGACCATCCTCTGACTTGATTTTTACTGTCAGCTCATACTTTTGTGGACTTTCCAATTTTACGAAACTCGATACATTTGTCTACTTTCCCTCCAGTTGTCTCCTCATCTCATCCTGTTGAAAGTCCAGACGCTTTACAGATGTATGTGGGTTGGACTGATAGGCTGTGATTTAAGTGTTGTGATACGGTGATAGCAGAAGCTAGAAAATCATGTCAGTTAAAAACCAATTACTTGGTACATGCCAGGGCTTTTGTGGGAGATGGATGGCACACAGATCATGTTAAACGGGAGCAGAGAAAGACAAAAGGAGATAAGGTAAAGCATCATAAAAGATCAATAAAATACTTCAGTAGAATGAGAGAATGCTGTTGAAACATGCCAATTGGTTTTGCATTACAAACAAATAAATTTGATAAATAGTTTATAACAGTATTAATCATCACCAGTATTATTTTAGCCAATAGATACAAGATATTGAAAAGATGCCAGCCAAAGTGCTGCCAAACTAGTTAATTGTGTTTTAGACAACCGAATCACATTTACATGATGTGGTAGTTGGCTCAAACCACCTATTAAAAACAACACCGATGTTACATCTGACCTCAGGAAATATGACAATTGAACAAGTAGATCATGCAAAATTGTTGGGAGTAATAGTGGATTCTAAACTGTCGTGGACCAGTCAAATTAATAATGTATTGAAGAAAATGGGGAGGAGTATGGGCATGATTAAATATTCTAGAAAATGTATTCCCAAGTGGTTGACCAAGCGAATAGTTCAATCACTTGTACTTTCGTACTTAGACTATGCATCAGTTGTTTGGTCAAACACAAATGAAAAGAACCTACAGAAGTTGCAAATAGCTCAAAATAAAGCGGCAAGAATTATTTTAGGTTGTCCATATAGAACCAATGTGAGGACAATGCATGAAAGTTTGGCGTGGTTAACAGTTAAATGTAGATTAAAGTACTTCCTAACAACATTTACGAGGAATGTAATTGTTACAAAAACACCCCAAATCATATATAATAAATTGTCATTTTTCTCAGATAACCATAATTATGAAACACGTCAGGCCATTGACACAAGGTGTGCTTTACCCGGTTGTAAAACTAACCAAATGCAGCGAGCTGTTTGTTACAGAGCCATGGTTGCCTGGAATGCTTTACCTGGATTTTTGTTGTCAGAGAACAACAAAATATGTTTTCAAAAGAAGTTGAAAGTGTTTCTGTTTACACAATAATGAATTCTGATTGTTAATTTAAACTTGTCAGTAGGTGATAGCAAAATGATAATGTTGCTATCATTATGTGATATGTTTTTTGTTTCACATTGAACTTCCACTGTTTGGTTTGTTGTGTGTGTGTGTGTGTGTGTATGTGTGTTTGTTGCTTTTTATGTATTAATTTGTAATGAAATTGAAGGAGACCCCAGGCAGAATAGCTCCTGCAATAAGTCAGAAGCAAATGGGGCTCTCAATAAAATGAAATGAAATGAAATGATTAAGTAATACAGTGATTTTAGGAAATCAGGTCAAAGCTGAACTATTGTAGTGCATGATTTTAACTGTTCTTGTTTCTTCCCCATAGCTTGTACAGTACATTCCACTCTGTGTCAAACTGCATGTGACAAATCTACTCTAGCATTTTGCACCATAAAAGAAAAATGATTGGCTATTTCCCCCCCTCACTGTACACATGTTGAGACAATTGTGCTATTTGTTCCAGATGTAATGCAATTTTCTTCCAATCATATTTTGTCTTTATGATGGGCGTGCATCACAATGTGGAAATTGTCATAAAATTACTATCAATGATCTATGAGTGGTGCCATTAAGATCTTAAAATCCAACATGGTGTTTGTGTGTGGAGCTGTGTGGCTTTGCAGTATGACTAACTGCACTCATCAAATGTAGTTTTTCGTCTTATGCGCATGGTTAAACACAAGCGTGAATATTATTTTACACAAGAAGCTTCAAATTGGCCTTCTGGACTGCACTGTTTTGTTCAGGAACACACTGCTCATACGAACACATACATTTTGAAAAGACGAAAAACGTATCATTCTTCTATTCTCTTCACTTATGGAAAATCCAGCCACTGCCTGAAAACCCACTTTGGAGTTGACATCATGCTGCCAAGATTGATCTCAGTTTATGTGTTCACTACAAAATGGAGGCAGAATGTATAATCCCACACTGACTAACTGCTCTATTTGCTATTTTATCTATACACTGACATTTATCATTATGGCATTACTCCGAGTTGCAGATTATGACTCTATAAGGTTATATGTATGACAGCAAGTATGTCAAACACACCTAAATAGAGAAGAACATGCAATTACACCATTTTTTGTTGGACAGACAAATGAACAGTAAGTAAAAATGCCAATAGTTTTGGAAGTCAACAAACAAGTTAAGCTTTATTTATTTATTTATTTATTTATGCATTAATGTATTCATTAATTTGTTTGTTTATTTGTTTATAAATTAATACAGATACTGGTGATTTAAACATTGCATTTATGGAATGCATTTGGATTTATGATCACAATGTAAAATATTAAAAAAGCACATTGAGGATTTGCTTTTTCACACAAAACAAAACAAAATACACTGAAGAAATGGGTACACAATTCCAATCACTTCTATTATAAGCCATGAAAACATCTTCCATGATATTTTATATTTTCCAAAGCCCAGATTTGAACCGCAGATAACAGTCAAACTGCTGTCAGCTGTGTAAAATAAACACACCTGAAGCCAACCTCTCCTGAAGGCTCACGACTTTGGTGGTTTTGTCTGTCAGTTTATTGAGGGGAATAACCATTTTTTGGAGTTAAAACCCATTTACCAGCATTTGACTCAATTTTCCACATGGCAGTGAAGAAGACCGTGGTGGTGTGGTGAGTTTTATCTGCTCTTTAAAAGTCTCAAAAATAATATATTGCCGTGCCGTGCATGAAGTCAGGGAGATTTCCAGTGAAACACAATTAAATTTTCATTGATTTCTAAGTGTTGATCTTAAAGTGCGACTATAAAACAACAATTTTCCTACAGAAAACTAAGCATGCTGTCAATCAGCATGCTTAGTTTTCTGTAGGAAACCCATTTGTATACGATAGACTCACCCCTTTTATTTCTTTTTTTATTTTCCTACAGCTTTTATCTGTATGGATTAATTTCCTTTTTAACATTACTGGATGCAACCACACATGTACGATGTGCAACAAATGCATTATATCCCATTACACAGAAGTATGAACAATCAGCTATACACAAGAGCACCTGCAAGCTCTTCATAGCTGTGGCTCACCCAGCAGCTTTTCAACTCATTTAAATATAAATGACCTGATGCAAACAGACACTGAAGCAGCTGCACACACAAATGCACACACAAACAAAGGTGAATAAATGGTAATCAGATTGTGATTATGGGTCGCCGTGAAACAATTGAGACAATAGCCAATGTGTGCCAATGTTTTCCACCCTTTTATAAAATAGAATTCATGTCTGTATAACACAATAACTCCGTAAATATAGATATATTTAGTGTGTGCTTCTACAGGCACATGCATGCTTTTTTTTGCAAATGTATGCATCTGGGAGGGTGGCGAGGTCAAAATGATTAATGGTCACTGAACAACATCGAAAGAAGGTCTACAGGCTCACCCAGACACACTTGAAAACTAATGTGTGTAGGCAAAAGGTATATATCCCAAATAAAGCATATATATATATATATATTTTTTTTTTTTTTTCCCCTGTTGAAATGTGTTTGTGAGTCTCTGCGTAAGTCTCTGCGTGTGTGTGTGTGTGTGTGTGTGTGTGTGTGTGTGTGTGTGTGTGTGTATGGTCTTTCCATCTTTGTGAGGTCTAAAAACTGGAAGATGACATATTGGTGTTGGTGGACCTAATATTTAATGCCATAATGCCAATATGTATCTGTTTAATGGTCATCACACGCATCGTTTCAGGCCTGAGGTTACAATGAGTCGGATTTCACACATATAACGCTTAAGGGTATGATTCAAAACAATACAAGCCAAGTAGCTCACAGGTGGTACTGTATTAATTGTTTGACTATATGGAAATATAAATACACTGCATGAACTGAACTGGCAGAATGTTGCACATTGGTCTGCTGGTTCCTAAAGGAAAAGAGTCGCATAAGAAATAAGAGAACCTGCATCACGTCAAACACTGAGGTGGAGAAAAAGTGATGCAATTACTAACACAACTCTGACAAGCCTACTGAATGACAAAATAAAAAGAAGTAGTATTAATGTCACAGAGCATACAGATTACAGCAACACATCACAAAAAACCAAGGTAGAAAAATTACGATGAGCTCTGGTAGAGAGCAGGCTGAATTCAACATAAACCTCAAGAACGTAATCAATATGATCCCCCCCCCCCACACACACACACACACACACGCTGCCCCATTCTGCTCGAGTCTGTCATTGATTGTTTAGAGCTGCAGGTTCAGTATTGATTCCTTTAATCAGTTTTAAATGAACAATTATGTCCATGTCACTAGCTGTTACTTGCAGCTCATTCACTACAGTCTAATGTACACATTGTATCTTTCAATTTAATTCACTAAACTGTACTATAGATAACCTTGGATTACTCATCTTCTTTGTGCAAATCAGTTTCGAACTTGGAAATGCATCATATACAAATTAGGCTGCTTGTTAGACTGCAAAAAGAGTGCAACTTTTTGTTATTTTATCAGTGGCTGTGGCTCTTAGAGAGCGGACATTAAATACACTGAACACAAATAAAAACAGTTCTGTTTTTGCTCCCATTTTTTATGAGTTTATGAGTTGAACGGGCACATGTAAATGTGGCCATAGACTGGCCACAATAAACCTGCAAACTGTATTTGGCCGTCATTGTGCCGCAGCACAAACAACAAAGGCCTAATGTCATTTTCATGGACAACAGCGCTCCATCTCATCCAGGTGACATCATTAGAGAACAGCTGCTGGAGACTGGGGTACCTCAAATGGAGCTCCTGTGTAGAGGCTTGTAACTCTGAAGTAAGTATTACATGACAAATTATTAAGACGTTGACATTATTTTGTTTTGGTCTATACCTACAACTGTTGTTAGAATGTCTTTCAATAAAGCATTTGAGATTGGGAAATATCCAGTTTATGCTTCTATTTAAATATCTGATTTGACATAGGACCACTGTAGCATCAACTTCTTGCTTGAGCAAATACTGCCAGTATTTTAGGCAATGTAGGAGACATACTTAATATTACACATTTGTCAATGCAAACAATAAGATGATAGTCTTTGTTCTTTTCTAATCATCAGTTCACCCTATACTTTAGATCAGCCTTTAGAGTTTGTGCACAAGATCATATTTGTACAAATTTTCTTAGTGCAACACTTTGTCAACCTGGACACATCTAAATCATACAGAAGGCTGATATTACCACAAAATTCCTCTTCCTGCTGTGATAGTATGTTGGTAGAAACAACTGGGGTCAACATTTGCAGTACAATGTAAATAAGAAGAGCAACATGTCTATGCAGCATGTTTTCATGTTATTTTAAAAGTTATTGCTTTTGTTTGGTTTATTCAGCATCTTGATCACATTTCAGGTGTCATCTTGCTTCCACCTTTCCAATGTGCCAATTATATTGTCCTTCCTCAAGCATGCCCACCTACAGTATATTTTGTAAACTCCCCAATTCCTTCTTTATGTGAACATTGTGGAGTATGTTGATTACCTCCTATGCATCATGTTTTATCCGCCATGCGTTTCAGCCCTCTTGCTCATGTTTTCTCATGTTTGTTGGTTTGACAATGTCTGGTTCTCTTGGAGTTTGTCTTCTGCTTGGCCCATCCGCATCTTTGGCTGCCCGCCTGTGTACTGAATGTTGTTTGTGTCTCGACCTAGAGGTTTGCAATAAACCTTGTTGAACTGTGAACCAGCTTCTGAGTCATGAGTTTGGGTTTGTAATCCTGAGTCATGTCACAGTACTGCTCAAGTTCAGGGCTACCAGGATTAGAGTTGACAGCTTGGATATCTCTCTGTTCCATTCTTTCCAATTTCTAAGTGTGTTGCAGTATTGTTTTTTGTTTTTTTCACAGTGACATCTCTTAGGCCTTAATATATCAATGATGTAATGCCTAGCTTTTTCATATCATCCATCTTACTATCCAATGTTAACAATTGTCAAGCATCACCATCAGCTTTAGTTTATATTGAATTCATATTTACATCATCAAAAATTTTGCAAATCTTGAACAACTCTCATGAGCATCAAATAAATGAAATTCAAAGTGTCAATGAAGTAAACCACAATCATCCCCTATTTAAAAATATATATATTACAATATTCCAAGGAGCCTTTTTCATACCTCCATTTATATTTATTTCTAATAACAATAGCAATGATATACTGACTTTCTAGGCAAATAAAATAACCTGAAATAAATAGCAGGGTCAAAGTGAAACATAATATATGTCATGATTATTTTGGGTTGATATAGGGCTGACATTATTTTGAAAAGCAACAATACCTCCTTGTGAATATTATATTCTTAGTAAGAATACTATAGTAAGAATTTCTTACTATAGTATTTCTTCACTCACATTCAAGCTGCTCAAGCCACAAAGCTAAAAACAACAATAATAAAAACAAAACTAAAAGTAAAAAATGTCCACTATGCAACAACACACCAATAAAACAATCTATATGGCTGGATAATTTCCTCCTTGCGCAGGCTGTGACCCCCAATAAACTCCAATACCCACAATTCCCTCTGGCCTCATGTCATGCCTTATTGGCTGCCTAATTTGCAGAGAAAGAAAAAAAATGGCGAGACAGGCAGCAAAAAGACCATTAAATTGCTTAAAAGCGATAGAAAGAAACAGAGTGTATGGGGGGAGAAAAAAAGAAACATCGCTGCAGCAGATAGAAAGAAATTAAAGGAGATCATCACACCATAAAGCACTCAGGGCACTCTGTGAGCTTGCCTGTCAAGTGAAGGCAAGCCGAGGGCCAGATCTTGCATGTCTGGTATAAACAGGGCTATTGTTCACCAATTAATGCCGGCACATAATAATTTGGCGAGGATTTCCTGTTCATCGTAGACGTCATCCCACTCACAGACCCACCCAACAACATGTCCCGCCCCCATATGTTCCTACCGGTGGTTAAAAAGACGATAAACAGAGATGAAGAAAGTGGAAAATAGCCCTGGTTTGATCTGAGGCCAAGAGAATGAGAGAGAGAGCGAGAGCGAGAGCGAGAGCGAGAGCGAGAGCGAGCCAACACACTGACTATGACCAATAGAGATTAGCCCCAGGTCGGGTGCCATGTATAGTTGCTTGGTCTCTGGAGGTCATTATTACATAACCTGTCAATATATAAACCTGCAATCTTTGTTGTTTATTGCTTTTTTGTTTTTTTCCCCCCTGAAATGCATTAGTCTGGTGCTTTAATTCTAGTAGCATTTGCCAATGGAGCTTGAATTGTTTGGGATAGTCAGTCAGTATTGGATTTCAATGGATATTGTCATTTTTTCAGGGAGGAGCGATCTCAAAGTGAATGGATCAGGTCATCTGCACTTGGTCATGGTTCTTAGAAAACATTTTCCCCGACTGCAACTGGTGTCATCAGTTAAAACTGTCCTCTTCCAGTCAGACTAAAACATGTCTTCCAAGAGACATGATCAAGTGCATTTGATCTGATTTAAATGTTTTAACAAATATTAAATTTGCAAACACAAACTGTATTTGAGTAATGGGCCATGTTTTTAATTTCTTTTTTTTTGTGTGTTTGTGTGAAAGCAACAAAACCGAGCTAACAAGAGAACAATGTCACAAAGATACAATATATCCCATACATGTTTAACTAAGATTATCTTATTATATCACAGTTTGCCCTTCTTTTGGCATTGCTGTCCCATCACAGCAAAGCAGTGTCTTTGTTATCACCAGACAATGTAAATGTGGGGGTTAATCAGAGAAGGTTAACATAGAATTTGAACAGAAGCACCTAGTAATTTACATATGATCTCCTAAACAACTGTATCAGGAGCAGTGGAACAAATAAATTCATGTTTTTATATGACATTGGCAGTAACAAATGCACTGCTAAAGTCACACCAAGCTCTTAATATGTATTTGTATTATCTACACTGCATGATCAACTAAGAATCTCACGAGGGTAGGGGCAACTCTAACTGCCTGTGGGTAAACTGTAGGTTTTCCCTCCAAGGACAAATGTTTTGTAAAAGTCAAATAAATATTGACTATTGACCTATCCCACGATCTCCATTACAACTCGTATAGCAGTACTACAATTAATCCTAAATCAAATGTAATTCAGCTGCAGTGTAGCATATTCAGAGAGTAGACACAGCTGTGCCTCTTACTGTTGGCAGGCATCAGTAGGTACACCTGTTTTGCCATGTAAACCAATGATTTGCTTAGTGAGAGTACTAAAAGGATGTATTAATAGTCTGTAAGGAGCTTCAGGGGAAAAAAAGGGTGGGGGGGGGGGGTGGTGGGCGGGGAATGATGGCTTCTCATCCTATAGGAGAGCGGACAGTAGTGTTAGAGATGATGCCAAGTGCATGCTGCATCTGGAAGTAGGAGACAAGAACTGTGGGCACTGCATGTTGAGTCCCTGCCAACCGACAATTGTCTCGACTGAGACAGAAGTAGGATTTCCCCTCCATCTACAATCTGCTGGCTTTCCGAGATTGTGAGCTGAACAGAAGAATGCAGAGGACAGAGCAGGAAGATGCCAAGTGGTGCGATGCCAACTGCTGGATTCAGGAGCCTGTTGCATCAGTTGTGACTCAGCTCAACAGCCTCTTGATATGCTGAAAACATACATGATTTGGGAATGTCTTGACGCAACTACAAATAACTAAATAGGCTGCGCACATAGAGTTTTCCAGCAAGAATGAAGGGGTTTAAGTCACATAAAGTACATTAACTTATAACATGCACAAACATATTAAATATTAGATTTATCCTCTTTATATCGATCTTATATATTGTTTGAATTGATTTTGAGTTGCAGGGTACATGAGCTGATTACAGTTGGTGGAGGCGTGGCACACAGTACACAAGTTACAAGTCAACCACAATTCAAACACAAAGACAAATAAGCACACACTCACTCAGAACTATGAGCAGTTTAGAGTTATCAATCCATCATAAAGAAATCTCCACACAGAAAGGTCCCCAACTGGCATCAAACCAGGGTGGCCTCACTGAGAGATAGCAGTGCTAACATCTTTTGCACCGTGCAGTCCAGTATTACTCCAGCAAGCCTAAAAGATTTGTTCTGCCCTGTGAAAAAAATGTCCTTTTATTCCCAAGTGAATTGTCTTATCTGCTGTTTTTCTTGATCTTTATCTCATTGTTTTACTTTTCCATCACTACATCTTCTTGCCTGGGCTTATTAGCTTTTTTCACATCCCCTGCTTCTCAATTCCTCTCCCTGCACATTCACCCGCCTTTCACTATGCTGACTCTGGAGCCTATCCTTCAGTCATTTCATTCAGTCTATATTACTTCCATATACAGATATGTCATCTTCCCAAGCCTTAATAATGCCTCTATTGATCTCATTCTTCAAATTCGTATCATGTACTGCCCCATGGTGAGTCTACAAAAATCTAGTATCCAATCTTTCTGCCACACAGCAGTGTGAAAAAGGATTTAGGCAATTGATGTTGAGATTTGTATCTACTGCAGAATACCCCTATACAGGCATCTCCTCAGAGAAAATCTGACCACACTCCCACACATTTGCATTCAAGGCCATTGCCACTTGAGTATACCTCTCTGTCAGAGTGGTAAATGTCACAGACAGGAGTGAGAACCCACAATGTGTGTGGGGCTCAGTGTGTGTGGGGCTCAGTGTGTGTGTGTGTGTGTGTGTGTGTGTGTGTGTGTGTGTGTGTGTGTGTGTGTGTGTGTCTATACGCGTGTTTGTGACTGTCCAAAGACAGAGAATGAAGTGAAGAGCTGGCAGACAGTCCATAAAGGTTAATTAATATCGAGACAACGAGCAGACAGGGCCTTGCTATTATACATGGATGGGTTTTTAATACGCACACAGACCTGCATACTGGATCTTCATTCAAACTTACTTACATATGAAAGCTTAACCAGACACTCAACCATCGGTAATAATGTGGGGGTAAAATGTGCAATATGCTTACTAATACTGTCAGGAACAAAAAAAGCCAATGCAAATATTGCACTGATTAGCAAGAAATCACAATTCAGTGTGAGATACAACACATATTTGTGGTCGTACACAAAAGTTCCTGCATGAGTGCATGTGGGAGTTATATGTAAAAATATGTGCTAGAAAATGTATAATCATAGAATAAACCAACTGACTGTTCACTGATTTTTGCCAAATATATTGTATGTAAAATTATGATGCATCATAATGCGTGGGATACGTTTCAGTATTTTTTAATACACTGAGACTCATATCCACATATGACTGTTGAGCAAAGAATACTGCAGATGTGGTTCGACACACAAAACTGACATTTGAACTCAAGTGTAAAAACTGTATTGCAAGATTGTGAAGGGATTATAGATTGTATGAGGAAAAAGTACAATATTTAATATGTATTGCACATGTATGTAAAAATACATATGTACAGAAAGTAAAACCTATTTTAAAGAACTTATAATTCTCAGGTAGAAATATATTGAAATGATGTGAGTATTTCATACCAGTGCTTGTTCATTGGTCACACCAGAGAGCCTCTTTAACAAATAACAATCAGCTGTGAACTGACCGGGACCAAGTATAACTGCAATCTAATAATCTGACATTGTAGAAAATGGGAACCTCACTGTATCCAACTAAGTGTAGTGGAAAAGCACATGGTGTTTCAACAAATAAATATATTAAAAAAAAAAAGACCTTTTGAAGAATAATTGGTGAGCAATTTCCAATGATTCATCATTCACAATGTCTTACACAATAGCATTATTTGCCCATTATTTTTGCTAAGACGGATCTGTTTAGTAGTGACTTACAGCCAATCTCTGAGTACATCAGTCTTCTCTCTTAGCAACAAACACTAAAAAGGCCAATTGGGATGATAAACTACCCATAAAAGTGTCCAACTAAGTTCACTGTACTTTTGAAATGCTAACGGTCACATGAAATTTAGAAGTCTGACAGAAAGAAAGTACAAGTTGTGAGAGGGATAACTATAACTATGATATCTATTACTGACCGTGTAAGGAAATATAAACAGCGACGTGTTTTAAAGTGGTTGTGTTGTGGAATTATCAGCCAGAATAAGATAATATGATATCGGTGGCAAGTCATTTTTAATAAATGTGAAATGGGAAGAAAAGCTTATGTGAAACTAAATGTGGAAAATAGGTACATATAAGAAAGAAAAAAAAAATCCTATTCGAGCTGAGTCTACACACGAAACATGCATAGCAAATACTAGGCAAACTTTATCAACCCCTTTTTCAGACAGCTGAGCACATTCTGCATCTTCTACATTTTATTTTTGTACACTTTATTTGCTGCTGTTTTATGATAGTTCTAATATGTATTACTTCTCTGACCTTTTTTCCTCCCACGTCTGCTATGCCTGACAATCCAAAAGAGAATAATTACAACTGCAGCCAAAACTAGAATGACAAAAAATACATCTGTGACAGGAGTTGGAAAATTGGAAATCCCTTCAAACTTCTACCTTGCGATGAATCAGTCAACTTGTTTCCGTTTGGTGTTGTTCCTGTTAGATCTCACAGGTCTCGTTTGCAGTCTCCCTGTGTGATAAATGGGACTGTATGTCGACAGGTGAGAGCTGGTTCTGCTGCAATGTGAAACCCAATTCTTCACAATGGCAATAATGCCAAGAGCAGCAAATGCAGCACTATATACAGTACAATGGAATGGATTCTTTATTTTAAGTTACCTGCTAGATTTCATCTTAAATAGTTCACTGCCAAGTGGTTGTGTCAAATTTCATTGTGTTACAATGTCAGAAAGCACATTTTAGTTCTACCTTTCTCATAACTATAAGCTGGTGTAAATCATATATCTAGTAGGTACATGGCACTATTAGCTTGATAGATTTATTTAAAAAGGATATGGAGACACCTCTGCCACCTGACAATGTAATCAGATGGAGAATTCATCTCTGTCATTAACCATGCTCATTCCTCTCGAACATATTATGTCTTCCAGTAGCCATACGATACCTTTTCAAGAGTGCTTTTGAAAAGGGCGACTGTATATTGCCAAGTCATGAGTGTTTTCCTTTTCATTGTACTTGATTAAGACTTGTTTCGCACAATACCCGATGTTGAAGCCAAAGTAGCACCAACTTACCAAAGACCTGAAATAACTCTAAAGTTAAATTACACTATATAAAATAAAGCAGTCTCTTTCAAAATAGAATGTATTAATTTATGATGTAAATAGCTCTGACGTAAATAGCTCTATATCTGGCCTCGTCACATAATCCTCACATACTGTTTGGATCTATATTTGAACATGTTGATATTTGAAAGCATTAAAGTAAAATGTAAATGTAATTACTGCACCATGAATATTGCTTTTTCTGAAATACACAAATGTGTGTATGCTGGGGTTGTTCAGGTTGAAGTTAAACATGGATCTGTTGAGATCAAATCCACTGGTGTTTGGTCACATCCAATGGCTAGTTCAGCAGTGCTCCAATTTGACAATGGCCTGTAGTATCCTCATGTAAGACAAAGCACACTACTGTACTTCACCAAGTGATGTATGTTACTTCATGTTGCTGTCGTGTGCATTGTTTAGTTCAATTAGAGAGTCCAGTTGTTTTTTTGTTTCTTTTCAATTTTATGTAGAATATATTTTTCAAGCTATGCTAATTAAACCTATTTATGTGCATATTATGTAACTACAGACTATAATATGTATGTCGTTGCATTCGTCTATAGCTCCTGGTTGTTTAGTCTGCCATTTTCCAAAACCTATGACTAACAGATGAGAGAACGAACAAAACTGCAGAAGGCTCTGAAATGTGTTGGTTCCTTTCAGCTTCAGTCTACTTTGTCATATCCACAACCCGGAAGCACACCAAATGGAAATAGGTATGAAAAATATCATATCTGACACAGGTACTACGCACTGAAGATCAGATTTATCACAGAATGCAGAATCGAGAAACTAAAAAGTTATAGCTGAATAATTAGCCGAATAATAAAATATAGATGAGTCAAGCAATCGCTCAGCCAATTGTCCATCCTGTAATGACTCGATTAGTCAAAGGCGGTATGACCTCAACATAGGCACAGTTACAGTTGCCCTCAAACTTTGTAATATCTTAAAATTTCCTTCAGTTCCAGAAAACTGGACACAATATTCCAAGTCACACTTTAATATGGTTACAAGAAAATCCTCATTGCTTAAAATGAAGTGGATATAGGCAGATGAAGAAGAAAAAATAACAGAGCAATGAACTCAAGTCGCGAGACAGTTGTATGGGGGTGGAAGGACTGTATAGTTATCGTGTGGTTATGTTTGTGCTATACCTGAGAGAAAAGAAGAAAAGTACGTTAGTGGACCTTTTTTCTTCAACCCCTTTCCAGGCAACAATAATTACTTGAGAAGTGAAGAAAGGAAAAACAAATTAAGTCTGGGTATACACATCTTAAACATAATTATAGAGACCATGTTAAGACTGCAAACACTTTAACATTGCAATAATGGTGACATATTGACAAACTGCTCTCCACGTTCTTTCGAGTAAATAACTTGTGATTGACAGATATATAATTAAATCAGCTGTAGAAAAACAAAGATATTCCAACAACTTTTATGTGATTGGATGTTGTATATTATTGTCAAAAACAAAGAGCATACATTAGTTTCTAACTTCACCAAACTGTTACACGGCATCTCAAGTACTGTGTGAATTAATAGACTCAATGCTGAACATCACACAAAAAAAAAACATTGCTTCGGCCAAAACCCCATTTTTGGTTGTGTTCTTAAAGGGAATATGAAATTGTTGAATGTTTTGAATGTAAACAACTACAATATTTTCATTTAATTTCATAAAGACATGGAGATAGCATGATCAATCTATTCAGAAAATACATCATATATACTGTACATCCATGTCCTATACCTGTTAAACCTAAGGTTGGTCAGTCGGACTGTTGCTTATCACAGCGAACACCTCCAGGTAGGCCTCCAGTCCACTGCATGGTTAACACATAGAAACACTATAACACACTCACTTATTCACACCTTCAGTCAGTTGAGACACACCACTTAATTCAACATTAATGTGTTTGGATTGCAGGAGTAGGCTGGAGTCTCCAGAGAAAACCAAACCCACACAGCCACAAAAAGAACATACAAACTGCACTCTGAAAAAGCTCCAGCTCACAATTCAAGCTGCTGTTTCGTAATGTCAAGCAACGACGTAAACAATCAACACTCTGAGATGGACTAACAATCCACACTGGAGATTTGGTGAAGATGTTGCCGTAAGTTATCTTCCTTCAAGACACATCAGTTAGAGATTTTGATTAAACAAAAAAAAGAAGAAGAGGGAGAAGCAGACATCCAAACAAGAAGTACTCACTCATCTTTAATCTTATGATTGTTTTGAGTTCATTTGATTTTAATCTCTTCTTGAAGTCTCTTTATGGATATATTCAGCGTTTCCAGCTCCAGTAGGCGACTAAAGAAGACTATAATCTGCTTCGAGGGTAGCGATGTATCACCTCTGACCAAGGGAAACTCTGCAGGAGGAGCTGGAGGCACCTAAAGTGTCAGCAGGACAAAGAGGCTGTAGTATTTGTCAGAAAGACAATTTCAGGAAATGTGTTGCAGTTTTGTTTGACTGTCTGCTTTTTTCTACCCCCACAAGCAATTGCCGACCGTGATAAACAATTTTGTAGCTGTTACTGAATCAAATACCCATGTGTTTCTGGTGAATCTTTTGTTGATTTCAGAGGTGCCAAATCACTTTGTCTGACCAAACATCTAACACAGACAATTGTTTCTTTGTAGTGCAACACCCTCCATGAAACATCTTCAGACAGTGGAAAAATTAGGAATCGATAAGGTGTCTTTATCATGCCATCAGTTTTTTATTTATTTTGCATACCTCTTTATTACTTAACATCTTATTCAATGTCATCCTGCAATAACTTTCCAGCTTAATTAGTTTCTTTCAGTTTTGTTTTTTGTTTTGTATTCTTTTAATCTATTTACCTGCACCCATTCAGTCAGCACATTTATGTGACTCAAATTTCTGTTATCAAACCTAAAATCACAAAAGATAAACACATTGTTGTCATTATCCACAAACTATCAGCATTTGGTGTCCACAGATGGGCAATATTCCTGTCAGCCAGGAGGAGATTTATAAACTGAGGCAACATTTAAGTGGATGACAACAAAGAGAGCTATGAAGAACAAACCAGCAGGCCATATGTTCCACACCTTACAAACATGTGCAATTGATTGATGATTAGGCTACATCCTGAGCTGAAAATGACAGACAGACAGACAGACAGACAGACAGACAGACAGACAGACAGTCAGTCAGTCAGAGAGATAGATAGATAGATAGACAGATAGACAGATAGATAGATAGATAGACAGATAGATAGATAGATAGATAGATAGATAGATAGATAGATAGATAGATAGATAGACAGACAGACAGACAGACAGACAGACAGACAGACAGACAGACAGACAGACAGACAGACAGACAGACAGACAGACAGACAGACAGACAGACAGACAGACAGACAGACAGACAGACAGACAGACAGACAGACAGACAGACAGACAGACAGACAGACAGACAGATAGATAGATAGATAGATAGATAGATAGATAGATAGATAGATAGATAGATAGATAGATAGATAGATAGATAGATAGATAGATAGATAGATAGATAGATAGATAGATAGATAGATAGATAGATAGATAGACAGACAGACAGACAGACAGACAGACAGACAGACAGACAGACAGACAGACAGACAGACAGACAGACAGACAGACAGACAGACAGACAGACAGACAGACAGACAGACAGACAGACAGACAGACAGACAGACAGACAGACAATGTTAAAACAAGCTGTCTTTTGATAGCTGCCAGATGAGACAGCTGTATAGCCGTCATGCAGTTGCCTGCTATAAATCCATTAATGGACATGACCAGTGACTCATGAACACAGCACGTCAACAGAAATAGAAGATTTTCTTTCTCTCAATTTGACAAGGTATGCCACATGTGTAGTAATTAAATAATTAGCTTTGACCATCACACATCAAACAGAAAAACTCTTCAGAAAAATTTTTTTTTTTTAAGTGTGAGGTTCAGTAAAGGGCTCATGTATGCTGTACTTTAGTTAGAGACCACACAGAAAGACAAAATTACATTAGTTTGGGTGAACTATAGGAAGTAGAATGATAATAACGAGACAGCAGAGTTTCCAAAACAATAGTGGGTACGTAACAGATTAAACAATCTAAGTCAATATATCATGAATACTGCAGTAACATGAACCCACAAGGGTCAGCAACAAGCAATGTTGGATTGTGACACACATGCATATTGGTGTTGTTTTGAACAGGCAACAACTACATAATCTATGATATGGAAAAACAGGTCAGATTCATGGAGTAGCAATCACCCATTTTACAGGACTTATTTATGCCTTGCCTTGGCGGCCGAGGCTGTGAGAGCTTCGGTGGTCTGTGGAGTGTTAGTCTTAAGTCGTGCTGTTTTAGTGAGATTCTGTACATTAATGTATACTGAGTTGGGTAAAGAGGATATATACCAACCAAGAGTGAATCCTTCCTGAAGAAAATATATCACTAGGAGTCAGTCAGGAAGAGGACAAGTACTTTATGTAGTCATGCTTGATAGGCAGGCCTGCTTTTAATATTACCAATGCTCATAGTAAAAAAAATCCCTGACCTCAGGTCTACCTCACTTCTCTCCATCAAGGGCATAAATATGGTCTTGATAAAGTGCTGCAGGGATGGACTGAGTGATTAAAAGTCAAGAAAGTGATTGGGAGACTGGACCACAAATAATAAACAATGCAGAAAGATAAGTAAGGGAGACAATGATCAGAATAAAAGCTATTAGAGGCAAAAGAGGAGAAAACAGAAAACAAAAGCGCACTTACATACAGCGATGCACATCAGAGAATAATAAAAATTCATTTATAGTGTGTTGTTTTGAAGAGAAACTCAAAAAGTCCCCAACTACTCTATAATTGAATGACAAACATGAAAGGAAGTATATTAAAGTTGATTGTTTAACACAGCCATGAGTGACGTGTGTGTGTGTGTGTGTGTGTGTGTGTGTGTGTGTGTGTGTGTGTGTGTGTGTGTGTGTGTGTGTGTGTGTGTGTGTGTGTGTGTGTGTGTGTGTGTGTGTGTGTGTGTGCTTGATTTGATTCAATGTGTGGTTTTCCACCATTTAAGCACTTTTGTTAGAACATTTCCCATGTCGGTGTGAGATAGCAGGTGTATGCTGATGTAGCCTCAGTAAGACCTGTAAAACCTTGTGTGTTCATCCTAAAGCACTTTTAGAGGCTTGCTAGTGATGTTTAAAGAAGGCATGCATACCAAGGCATCCGATTGAGGGAGCGTGAACGAGAGGGACGGCAAAGCTTAGCAGGGCAGATGAGGGCAGGGTGAGTGGCGGTGACGGGACAATTCTCTGGCTTACCGCTTCAATCCGACTGCTTACTCGGTCACTTCCCTTCTTATTCTCTCAGTCTAATGTGCTCTTCCCTATTCTCTCTCTCTCTATCCTTATTCAGACTTTACTTGTTTATCTTTTTCTAATTCCTCTCATCACTCACTCACTCTCTCTCTCAAAAGACAGATCATTAGGATTAACTCTCTGACACTGCCTATCCCATCAGATGTTGATCGGACACAGTGGCAGAGTGTGGGAACCAGAAAATGAGCTCCTGACAGATAATAGCCTTGCTCTGTACCTTACATCAGACAAAAGAGATTGAGTAAGGGGGAAGGCGAGTGAGAAACTCATAGAATTGCAAAAAAAAGTATCTTTGGACTTTAATTACATTGCTGGTTTACTGGATGAGTATTTGTTTCTTTATTTGGGTTGCTTTTCATCCACAATAGTACACATAAGAATTTAATTCACTCAGTCCTACCCACGTCAAGAAATGTATTGTTTCATTTTACAACTAATTTATGAATATACAATGTGACTAACCTTGGAAATTGATGTGCTCCACTTGTAATTAATTGGGAAAGACAATTACTGATATTTTACTCTTATACACAGCTGGGGTAAGTACTCAATATAACCTCAGTCCAAGAACAACACACTCCAGAGTTGTGCTGTGCAATAGTAACCAGCATTTCAACAGCGTTAATTGGATTACAGATTGATATTTCGTCAACAAATGTTTGTCCTCAAAATAATGACTGGAGATGGCAGAATAGATGTGCAGATGGTTCGCATTGGCCAATTTGAAGAAGAGGCAAAAACATCTAAATTTAAGTACAGCAAAGGTGGAGCTGAAAATCACAAGGGTGAATTAGCTCTGGAAAATTAAGACTGTTAAATGGTGAAAAATGTAACCTTGTGTTGTAACTTCAGTCTTAATCAGTTTGGCTTACACTTTGTGCAAGAAATGTGAAATATTTTGACAAAATTAAGCGAGACCAATTGAATTCATCATCAAATAATATTAGAACCGCATCCAGGTAACTGATGAGATTCACAGACAAATTTGAGCTGTACAAAGTTGCAATGAAAGTGTCTTTGCTAAATATGATAAGATATGTCATAACTACTCAAATGTGAAGGAAAATACTGATATACAGTGATAGAAATACTTTGGTAGCCTGATAAGACAAAATGTGTTTTCTCTCCTGGATCATCAGTGCCTAGCCATCAGTTTTTATATTTTGTTACAGGCAGTTGGGGTTGGTGGTGTGGGTGTGGGTGTGGGTGTGTGCGTGCGTGCATTTGTGCATACTTTTCGCTGTGTGAAAAGTGCTCTAGAAATAAAGTTTGATTTGATTTGAACAAGTCATAAAATTTGTTTCTCAGCACTGTTTGGCATTTACTTGAAGTCAAATATAATATGATACATCATTAATATACTGAACAAGTTTTTTTTATGATTCTTAATGGCAAAACACGATGATAAACAAAGTGGAATCAGTCAGCTATAAATATACCAGCCTTTGTTATAAGTGGCTTTGCGGGTTTGAATGCGTTGGTGCAGACAGTTAAATTGATTTTAAATATGTTGTAAAGACATTTGTGCAACTCTTTATGCATCGTTATTATGGCTACGATGGGACTAATAATCACAAGCAAGAGAGCCCAGTATTGTGAGTGGGAGACTTTGTACCTCCCAGCTGTGTCATACTTGTTGGCTAATGCAGCATCTCTGACACCAACAGTTGCATCCAATGGTGCAGTTTAGCTCTAAAGAGGGTCACCAGTGTCATGAGCCACAAATGGATGAAGTGCACAAACATTTATATGAGGCAATTAAACAATTAATATATAAACTGTGAAGCCATACATACACGGAGAAGATAATATTGCACTGTTTTACCTTGGGGAAAATAATTTGCATTAAACTTTGGCCAAGAGAAAGGAGTGCAAGTAAGGCTTGCTTAAATCAAATCTGTCTCCTCCTTGAGTCAAACAAAAACTATCATTTATGTAGCTCAGCTCCAAAGTCCAGGTAACAATTCAATTCTACACTTTAAACACAAGTCCTACTGCACAGTAAATCCATTATTTTGTCAAAATAAAAGTATATCTTTCCACCTCCACTTTTATAAGAATTTTAAATTCTGCCAAAGTGTAAAGAAAAGGGTTTACATATGAGTAAGTGGGAGCGCAAATGAGAAAGCAACAAGACTGCTACTATTAAATCAAATCAAATTCATATGGTTGATCATATTAATTTATAAAATGAAGTGTGTTTACGCATGCCTACCATATTCTATAATATGCAGTGCCACCTTTAAAGACATTCTGATCAACCAAATGTTCTATGTTGTGCCGCAAGCACCTTATATAATGCCACCACGGGAATAGGTCAATGTGACTTCCCACACACACGCTCAATAAAAGCTTTCTTCCTTTGTCTGAGTTATTTGTATTATTTTTGAGTTGGTTTCATCAGTCTATACATCATCTAAAGTACAAACCAGAACAAATGACACATAACTGGAGAAAAGATAAGGGAACTCATTAGCCTTATTTCAGATATACTGTTTTCAATTCCACTCTCACAAATACAACACCATGTCAATTATATTTCAATAATTTTGTTGTTTTTAGGCAGTTGAATAAGAGTACAAATTGGACAATCATGTTCAGAATTAATAAATAAATTTCATTGTTGGCATATGTGCAGCAGCAGAAATAAACTTTCCGTTCAAGCAAACTGTGGTGGCACAGAATCCCCACGACAGTCCGCACTGGTTGAGAATAAAGCAGAGTGGCTTGGCGATGAAGCGATCAGCCTCTCTACTCCTTGGCAGGTCGTTTGCTTCAGAAAAACACTGAAAGCTCAGATCTGCTCACCTCTGTCCATTACAGAGGCAGGTGAATGGCGACAAATCCCACAGGAGTAAACTCACACTCTACCGCCCCTTCTTCAGACTTGAGAAAAATGTCAAGCTCTGGGACAGCTGTCTTTGCCAACATCTTAGGTTTGTCCTGGCCCAGCGAGCTGTCCTCTCGCCTCATCCAGTCTTCCAACTGAGAGATTTGAATAGCTCGCCAGCGAAGACTTCCCCGACAGTCCCAGTCGACGATGACTCACTGCAGCCTGCAACCTGAAACGACTTGTCTACTGGAAAAGCTCCCCACTGACCTTCAGCTCTGATCATGAGGGGACTCCAATATAAGGGATGTAAGGGTCAGCATGGCTTGCATTTGTCTCACAGGCACCGAGGTATAAGGCATTTCAATACAGTAATGTTGTCACAACATGCTTCATTTGAAAAGGTTGCTGTTCATACCTGCACAAATGACTTGTTGTCAGCAACAGGAAATGTTAAAAAAATGTTTTATAGCACCTTCATAGCATTCTTAAGCGTGGTGATGCATATTTTTTTTTTTATCTCGAGCCCGCTGCTGACCGTTGATGGTGGTGTGAACCTTTAGAGTCCACATCGGTTTGAATTGCTGCTGCCTTAACTTTTTTTTTTCTTTTTCTAAACTATTTAACAGTTTTGAGAAACTGAGCAGCATTTAGATGTGATGGCTTTGATTCACATCATGGAGCCTCACAGCTGCTGACACCAAACAGTTGTCATACTGTCTGTTTCTCCGCCAATGACCGAGAAGTGAAAACAGTGATGACCCCTCTCAGCAGTTAAACTAAACTAACCATACTTTATTAATCCCCTTAGGTAGATTCATTTTTCCACATTACCGTGTCCGGGGAAGCTGATGGGTCAAGGTTCTTGCTCACTGGCTCATAGTGGTGACTTGTCCACTGTGGGATCCAAACTGTAAACTTTCTATCTTAAGTCTACTTCTCTCGCCATTAGAATAACACTGACCACTTTAACCAACTAAGTATGCTGTTAAGTTCCCATTGACAGGTGAAGGTCCAACACAAAGCTTGAGATTTTGTAGGAAAAATGCTTTATTAACAAATTGTGATGTATTGATTAACTGATCCCCCGAACGTTCAAATGATAGGAAGATGTGGACGTTCTCACCCTACTATTCCATATACAAAAGACCTGCTTCATATGACTGCAAACATTTTTGGATGGACCACAACAAGCATCTAATCCATGCACATAAATCTAAGAGTACTCAAACGGCTGTCATGGTTTCCTGCATTCAATCTTATCTGGCCATTTACAAAGTTCAGATGAAGCTTTAATGGATATACCTTTTGAGTTTGTCTTAAACATGCATGTTCTGTTGAATAAGTAAGAGGTGCAACTGACCACCCAAATTTATTTCTTTTTCCAAATCTTATTGAGGACCAAAAAAAATTCCCTCTAACTGACCACATTCCCCCTTTTCGTCCACATGCCCTTTCAACCTTTTTTTTTTTTTTTTCCCTTTTAATTACACAGTGTAGTGTTTAAACATTGAACTGACTATTAAAAAGACATGTGTTTTGGTGTTTGAGTGCCTGGCTGAGTGTCTTTTTGTGTGCATCTGTGTGTTAAATTATGGATAGCCATGTTTCAGTAAGGCGTCAATGTTTTAATAGAAATTTGGCTGTAAAGGCCAAGGGAGTGGTTTTGCTTTGCTGAATCATTTGGGTCGCTATGGCACCACTGAGAAACACATGGAATTCTTCTTGTGCTTGCATGAACACGCACACACTGTCAAGCACTTCTCCCAAACTGCTGATGCTCTTAAAGCAGCTGGCTCTGGGGTACACGCAGTGACAGTAGCTTTGCTCAGGAGGAACTTGACATGCTCCTCGGCGTGTGTGCCTGTGTCTAAGTTTACACAGTGTGTGTGTCTGTGTTTCGCTCACTGATGTCAACTTTCATCAAGTCAAAGCCTTTTTTTTCCCACTCCTTAAAGCACAATGTAGACTAAACAAACTTATACCCAATTGTACAGGCATTTGGCCTGTTGTCTCACTTGAAAATGTCATTTATTTATTCATTTATTTATTTATTAACCAAGTCTTTGTTTTGTAAATCTCTAGATAGGTATTGTGACATTTATTGCTGCCACTTTGAACTACTTCAACGCAGTTCATTGTTTGGTAAGGAAACTTTACAATTTAACTATGCAATTTGACTTATATCTCGTGAGGCAATAACAGTGGTCAAGCGAAGTTTAAATCTACGTATCAAAAGTAACTGTAAAAACAGTACTTACTGACGATTTTCCACAAGTAAAGGTTTACAGTCAAGAGTTTGCTTCTTCTGAAAGTCTGAAAGGGACACATGATCATCCATCGTCTGGATTTCATGTTCAGTTAGGTCCATGGTAGTGTCATTTTTTGAAGGTGTTGTAAATCCAGTTTGACCATGTTCTTGATCTTCGTTTAGGGCTGGGGAATTCATAGGAGACAGCGATTTGTTGTCACCATTCGACTTGATAGGAGAAGCTTTTACATCATCTCCACCAGTGTGTGAGTCTATCTCCTGTTACCAATGAACAAACCCTGATATTTAATTACAGTTCAGTTGCTGACTGTATGCTGCTCTTTGGTGTGTACAAAAACACCAGGTATATTTCATAAGAGTCTGTATATTTCATTTATTGTGTTTCAGCTCTTGGAGCATTGTCGGCGAACAATACAGAGCAAACTCACTCGTCATGCTCGGCTGTGTGTATGAAAAACGGTATTCACGCTCCACTATGTACACCGACTGCGAGGACACATAAGCTACTGTCAAAGAGGAGAGGAGTCAATATGTTAGTTATCTAAGAAATGCTGTGCTACTCAAAAGGCAAAAATGTGCCAGTGAAATTAATGAATCCCCAATACAAATTCTTAAATAACTCTGCAGTCTAGAAACATGATGGTCAACATGACTGTTCTATTTGTAAATGTAAATGTTACACAGTAATGGCAGTAACACAGTTGTATTACATCCCCAGTCTGAAAGTAATAATGCAACACACAAATGAATTAAGTGAAACGTCAAACTGAGTTTGAAAGTACCAGACCAGATCCTTATTAATTTCATAGTGCTAATTGTGTTTGTTATTTACCTCTTGTCTTTCTATTCTATTAGTTCATATGCATATTTATTCATATGAGTTTGACTGAAACTGCATTTGTTGGAAAATTACATTTATGAAATGACTCAGTGATGAACATTGTTAAACTGAAGCTCTCCATACCTATCTGTGCCTCAATAGTTGTGCATGCTGCCAAACAAAAATGTTTGCATCACCTCTGCGAAGCTTCTTTCAACCCATCAGCCAGCTCTGAATAACTTTCAAAAAGTTTTAGCGTGACTTAGTGAGATTAGATCTTAGTGCTCCCTGTTGGAAATGAAATATGCATTAAACCAAAGTTAGATTTTTTTCTGCCAACCTGTCATTTTAAATAGCAATATTAAAATGCAAACACCGAAGAATCAATAATTAAAATACATCTTGCTACTACCGAGTGTAAATGGTGGGAAACCTAACTTCAAATGTCTGTAATTGAAACAAAATGGTGCTTGATTGATGATATGTCTGCAACATTGCAGCGCACCATGTAACATTTAACAGTATGATTTAAAAGCAGCTTTCTAGAATGATCATCTTGCGTGGACTATCATTTCAAAGAAAGTTTAATCTATCTTTCTTTCACTGCAGGGTGAGTGTTGATTCCAATGACATTATCTACAAATCTGAAGAACAAGCAATGCACCGCTGAATAGAACAGAGCCTGAAAAATGCACAATAAGATACACAAACAATGTACTGTACACAAAGCTTTGAAGACCGAATGAATGAAATGGATGGATACTCAAATCCACGAGATGTTTCTTTTAGGCGACTTCTGGAATTCACTTTACAGCAGAAACATATGATCTTTAATGTTTCCCTTTCAAACCTTCTTTGAAGATGACCCCATCTATTACAGCAGGAAAGCTGTGCATAGAAACGGACACCGAGTGGGACCAAGAGAATAAAGAAAAAGAGACACACACAGAGTGTATGTGCAGGTGTTTGCATGCAATGCAAGTCATTGGGGAATATAGGGTTGTATCAGCACACACCAAAGGTAAGTGTGCCATTTCTAGCCTGAGGGCATACTCCCTTCTTTGCTACCTCACACCTCTCATGGTTTCTCTCCTTTCTCTTTTCTTGTGATAGTATCATTGTGTGGCCTTCTCATTGATGTAATGCATTCCGTTGTCTCTCTCCCTAATCCAACATTTGGAAGGATGACCTCCTGCTCAAAGAGCTCAAACCTATTCATCTCCCATAGTCTCACCCTGCAGAATACAGTTTAATGAATACCGGGAATTGCAATGTTTTCACACTAACATATTATTGGTGAGACCCATAGGGAAACAAAATGCATAACTAAGCTCCAACTGATTAGATGCTTAAATTTGAATTTTTTTTTTTTTTTTTTTTTTGAGAACTCCAGTTCTAAACTGTGCTTTAATAGGTCAAGTGGTAGCTGTAGCCAATTTGTCTCCTAAAAAAATTTAAAATAATATCTCATGCTGGAAAAAAGCATCTCGTTGGCCCCAGAGGAACCTTACATCATACTTAAAAAAAAAAAAAAACTGCTTTAAACTCAACCATTACAGCTATGCACCCAAGAATAACTGCAACACACTTCCTTTTCTGCCTTAAAACTACATTTTATCATTTAAAACATGTAAATCACATTGGGGATTTACATTTTGTGCCCTGAATGGTACACCAGACTCTACAAATGTGTGTTTCAACTACCTTCCTGAAAAAGACAATAATTTACGACCATGCTCATCTTAAATATTTTTCTATGTCAATTCATGTAGCTTTGAGACAACAAAGTACTCTGGGAAACACGTCCATGCTCCTGTTAAGCTACCTGCTTTTAATAAGGGCAGATAAATCTGTCCCAAGTATCTCCCAATCCCTACCAAACACCTAAGCAGCTCGCTTTGCTTTTCTACAAAGGAATGCCGCAATTATATTGAGCCTATTTTTCTTTACGGTCCCAATTATGTGGTTTATGGAAGACCTTTGGGATATATAAATTGCTGCTGTGATACAAAAATGGTTTGGAAAATGCCTGAACTGTCCGTTTCAGTCTTTTTGGATGTCCGTCACACTCTCTACAGCCTTGTAGTGCGTTTAAAATGGTAGGTAAAGTGAGGGAGGAGAAGTACACCATCCTGCATGTTTAAAACTCTTTCGAGTGTTCCAAAAAGCCTTGAAAGGATTACTTCAAATTTCACATATGTGTTCACGTTGACCAATATGAAGTTGTAAGCTGGCCATAGTTTAGCAAGCTATTTTCAAACATGATGCTCATCAGTAGATCGTGCGCCTGTGTCTGCGTGTACGTATCTGGGTTCAATGGTTAAATGGTGTATTCGCAAGAAATAAATTGGTTCTTCCTCAACAGTCACATGGCATCAGAAAATAAAAGACTGCTAATCAAAACATATAATGTTTTAGAATCATTGTTGAGAATCACACAAGTCATTTACATACAGTAACCCTTATTCACGAGCATTTGTCTCCTTTTTATTGAGTCTTTGTCAGGGATGTAATAGAAAACAGCAATGAAAAATATTGAGTGGCATATGAGAAAAGCTCAGTAAAATGTTGTCCAAAAGCAACATTACGTGATGGCAAGTCACTTCTATAAAGAATAAATTAATCTTTACAGAATGTTCTAATGCAATGAGTCTACATGAATGTGCTTTGAAATGGCCTTAGATACCTTAATTGTGGGGAAATATATTTAAAAAAGGAGATCCTCTGCTCTACATTAACTGCAAATGTAAAAATCAAGTAGCACATTATATCCTGAAAGAACACACACTCACTCTGAGATGAGATCTATGGTATTAACTGTTCGGTGAATAACAAGCTGAGTGCAGGTAAATGAAAAGAATGCGGGTACTTTAGAGAATGTAACACATTACAACAATTGTTGCATAAATGGAAAGACAAAATATAACAATGTGAATGAAATGAGAGAACACTGTATAATAGACAAAAAAATGAGAATGTGTAGGATAAAAAGGGTTAAAGATGAAGTCCACTGAAAAGACATGCAGCTTCATGTATTCAGTCTCTCTCTGCGCACACACCCACACAGAATCATACACACACACAGCGACTGGATGTCAGAACAGCATGTAGGCCCAGTTCCGGAGCTCAGCTGATGGCAGTCAATACACTGGCCCGTCAGGGAGAACTACATGGGGCAAGCGCGTATGTGTGAGTGTCAGTGTGACGGTGCCTGTGACCACTCTCGGTGTACGGGTTAGAGAGTGTGTCTTTGTGTTGCTGCCACAGCAAAAAGCGGTCAAGCTGTTGGATTCACCCGATAAGCATTCTGGATGGCTGCTCATGGCTGAAATCTTCACTTGCACGCACACACACACACGCACAGATCCAGGCTCCAGAGATGATGACAGATCTGGCCATGGCACACACGTGATATGATACCAAGTGTTTCAGCACAACAGAGGTTTTACTGTGGGTAGCCACTCAAATCCAGATAAGTACTTATTGGATTTGTGCTCGTGGGTGTACTATTATCACACAATCTGAAAGAAAATAAATCTGTGTCACATCTGCTTTCTGTGAACAAAAGAAACATGAGGTGTGTATTTGTGTATTCTTGGGGGGGGGGGGGGGGGGGAATCAATAAATTTGCATGTCAAGACAAGTTCAGGGTGAGGTAAAGGTGAGCTGAAGTTATGCCTGAGTTCTGAGTAAGTCTGCAAAAACTGAATGTAAGTCAGCATATTGTCCCCATAAGGCACAGAAACATATTGTGTGCGTATGCGTGTGTGTTTATTGCTGGCATTTTGTTGTGACTGTAGTCCACTGAGACATGGATATGAAGAGTTAGATGCCTGAGGGCACACAGAAAGTTTACTCAGCAAGTCTGCAGTCCACTTCAGTCTTTCCTCTTCTCTCCCTTTACACATTTTTTTGTAAACAAGAGGCACATAAAAGATACAGGAGCAGGGTGAACATGTCATCCCTACAGAAAAGCCTTATCCACCAGAAGGTATTAACTGGAAATATGTGTGCTGTAAGGCAACAACGGTAACCACTATGCCACCCTCTCCAGTAAAAATGTCTGCCATCAGATGAAAAGTGTACATTTTGATTAACATATTAATAATAAACACATTAGGGGCCACATTAGAGTTCAGAATTTAGACACGTTGAACAACAAGCAGCTCACTAGAACTATGTTACTATTGATAAAGCCTACTCATTTGATAAAGATCAACTAAAAAATAATTTGTAAACAATTAATTTTCTTAATTTAAAAGGAAAAATTAAAAAACTAATGTGTTACCTTGAGGTTAGTTGATACAATGTAATAGCAAATAACGTGATCTGTTTTATTTGGTAAAACTATTTGATCTGTGAATCTCAAATTGCCTCGAGGGACACTGAAGTATGAGCAATGTTAATTACTAAGACAGCCAAAGATGGAGGCTCACCTCTCAGGAACTTGAACGAAGATAACTTGTGAAAACTGTAAATGTTGTGCCAAACTAAAATATCACTTTAATTAGTACAAAATGTAGTGCATGTCCACCCGGAGGGAATGCAGCGCAACACTTTGAGGGAAGCTCTGTGTGAAGATAAAAGCGCTCAGCTGAGTACGTCTCCTCCTGTCAAAGTCAACAGAAGAAACAAACATGTGCACGCATGCACTCGCACACACATCTTTTGAATCCTTTTCCCACTTGATAAGCATTGAGCATTTTGGCAGCTGCTTAATTATGGCTGCAATCAGGCTTCAAGATGAGTCACTTGACTATGTAACTGTGTCTTACTTTATTATATGATATTGTACGTAACACTGAAACATGAAAGACATCGACTGTGAGTTGAACTGTGATGAGGATAAATATCTAAAGTAGAGCCCGAATTAAAAGTTCCGTTGAAATTAAATAAATACTGATATGTGGGACAGATGTAATCGTAGATAGAATGAGCAAACATTGCTTGGACTGATGTTGGGGACTTCATGCTAACCTGACCTACTGCATTGAGAGTTGATGACTACATTAAACGGGTCTATGAAAAGTACACCTTTTTATAACAATAAACAAACACTATCCCAATATAGCTTCCTCACAACTATATATATATATATATACATATATATATATATATATATATAGTTGGGCTACAAGCCAGACGTGATAGACTTAAGAAGTCTACACTTCTTCAAAACAATACCAGAGATTATCTCTAAAACAAACAAAGACATCATAGAAGTCATTTCATTTTTCAAAAACATAAAATGAGTCACTTTTTGTGTAATATGTCTCATTTAATTGAGCACTTGTTGATCATGCTGCAATGTTTCATTAAATAACTAAGTGGCCACACCACAATATCTAACATAGCAACAGTATAACAGTGAGCAGAAATGTCTGCCCATAAATAACCTGAAACATTTTCTCTCACAACACCAGTATCTGGCTGAAAATCTCACTCTAAAGAAGAAGAAGAGAAAAAAAAGAAAAATAACAATTTCCTTTTGGGTTGTGAGATATTATGGGTTGGCGCCAAGGAATGATAATCTCCTATCTGAAGAGATGATTTAGTTTTCTGCCTGGCATTTCTCATATCTCATTCTCTGAAGCAATATGCCTGTTGATGTTAGATTAAAAAGAACTACTGATGGATATCTGTTTATAGGTGAGCACGTATCACTTGTATGCAATGCCTGATCTTCAACCATGCTTCAAATGTTTGCATGCATGTGCGTGGGAGCAGCAAAACCGTGAGCAGACATATGGCGACTTTGATGGATCTCTTATAATACACTTGATGGATGAAAAGATTATCGCCAGTGGCACAGGCATTCTACGGCTCTGCATGAGTGTGTTTTTTTTTTCCTCCAATTCATACAAATAATGTGCATAAAATACACTCACTGACCCAAGAAACATCTTCATTTATCCACACTTCTCTTCCCTTATCTCCCTGCATCCACCTCACTTCTCTCATTCGTACCCGTGACCTCATTTGTCACAGTGTCTCCCTTTTTTTGCCTCCATCCACACATTGTTTACCATGTTTACTCTCCACCAAACCACTGAAACAATATAACACCTTTACAAAATACACACAAACACACAGACTTCAGCAATCCGATGTTGTGACACTGGTCTGAAAGCTATTAATGAGATTCAATTGTCACAATTGTGCAGGGTTTACTGAGAGACGGTTTGTTCATTACCTGAATGGTGACACAAATACCACTGAAAGTCATCATGTCTGTGCCTCGCTGTTTGAGTGGCATGAAATGTCAGAACATAGCTTTAGTAACTCCTTCCAGCTAATGCTTCAACCATTCCATGGCTATTTTTGGATTTAGCACAGAGAATAAATACTATACTTCCAACACCCTCCTTTCACATATACAAACTAAACATAGAACATGCCTCACTGGTTTGTTAACCCATCATTGCTCAGCTCAAATGTGAAGTATATGTGTTATACAGATAAATAAAATGTCATTAATTCTCACAAGACAAGTAAAATTGTCAATAAAATTAAATATGTGGCATTGTTTCCATAATTTCATATTAGGTTTTTGGTCAGCTTTTAAAGGCTTTAACCTATTTTGACCTGAAGTAACCTTTGTGTGTACCACTGTGGGATAGTGTGGTGATTTTACATGAAACATATGTTCTGTATGTATTTACTTTGATCTGCTTAATCATACAGATCTTTGAAATACTATAAGCATGTTGAGCAAGGTTGTGTCAAATTTCAACAATTTAATATTCTCTTTAAAAAAAAAGTGACAAAATCTCAATTTTGTTTTGTTTTGGCTTCAAAGCAAAGAAATCTGGAAATATAATTTAGCAAAGTTTGAATTTGTGAATGAATCTACACGCTGATGTGTAAGTGCTGTGAATCTGCATACAATGAGATTCATGTTCCCATTCATGTGATGCACCTTATTCTACCCTTCACCATCACAGCTCAGAGCCCAAACCTGTCCCAACCACAATCCTGAATGAAACCTTAGCCCCATAACTAACTGTAATTTGAACCTCAAAATCGCATAAACTGTTTTAGGAGCATCTTAAAGTGAAGTGTGCTCAAATATTTCAATCTGACAAAGACATAAAAGATTGCACACAGGTGCACACCCTCCCACCCCCACACACATGCCTACTGACCCACAGCGTAATTTTTTAAATGTCTTGTTTGGATTATGGTCAAACACTTTCCGGGAGCTGTAATCCAACCTGAAAATAGCCGATAAACAAATAAAATGTCATCCTCGCAGTAATAGCTCAGCTCACAGACTGAGTCTTCTTCTAATTTCATAGTTGGTGGTTCAGTCTTGCATCTGACCATCTGATATAAAGCATGTCCATATGACTCAAGTGGTAAAGCATGTTGAATGAGTGAAATCCAATTGATGGTTTTTTTCATACAGTGACTGCATTTTCTTTCCCCTGCCCCTCTGAATGACAGTCACAAATCCCATCAAGTACAGCAGATCTGACACACAACATTGTGTCACACTGCCCTCCCAGTTAGTCCGTGTCATGTTTGATTGTGGTTGTGTCATTTCAATATGAGGCTGTTTATTTGTTTTCCTGTGAGTGACATTTAAAACCTTTCTGTCCTTATTTGGGTTTGTCCAAACACACAGACTTATGTGTATTTTTTCATTAGTTTCTCCTGAGAGTAAATATGTCAATAGCTACAAGCCCTCTTTCTTTAAGTTCGGTGATAGATCAACATCAGCATAAAATGGATGTTAACATCAAGCTGATATTTTATTGTATTTTTCTGACGTTTGCTCTCGAATATAATGCAGCTCAGATCATTCTCTGTTTTTCCTCAGGCATTAGTGCAGTTCAAATCTTTTTCAAATAGGAAAATGCACTGACCAGGGGTCGTGACCTCATGCTCTTAGTATTGATGTGAGTCATTCTCATAAATAGGACTTATGCTGTCATAATTACGTTTAGACACTGTGAAAGTTCTGGTATTCCGTGACTTTAATGCAAAGAAAGATGAAATGAAAAGTACAGTTATGATAATGCTCATTGTGTCAGAGATGTGCATTTTATCTGGTTCTTAGAGTTGATTGAATATATAAAATATGTATTTTGCTGTCCACAAGCTCTCTAACAGTGGTTTTGTAAAGCAAGGTTGTGAAAAATAGCAACATTGTACCGTACACAAAATTTCTGAGATAATCTTATCTCTACCTTCTATAATTTGCTAATTTAATTATGTGGCACTGACATCAAATTATTATTAGCAAAGAATAGATACAAATCTGTAAGAGATTACGCCTTACACTTCTTTTTTATGCCACATTAATCTCAGTGTTCTTTTTTTTCTTTGTTTCAGAGGCAAGCTTGAAAGAGGACAAAACATTGGGATTTTGCAGAGGAAATGTTGGTCCTCGTGGAGAAAACCTGCAATAATAAACATGTGTATTCTGCTATAGGAGATCAGATCAATGGTTTCCCAAAATCAAGGTAAATAATTAATGCCAATGTATGATATGTACAACATTAATGCTGGGAGTCATAAAGACTTTAAACTTCAAAATGGGAGGTTGAAACATGTTGTGGCGAGTGTGAAGATAAGAAGGAAAAAGAATCTTGGAAGATCCACATCTTTGGGGACTGCTTGGGATCTCCAACAACATCTTCAGGGCTCACATACATGCTTCACCTGACAGGTTTACTCTGCATCTCTTGAAGCCACACTCTAAGAAAAGTCAATTATATTCATCGACACAGCCACCTTCTATTAATCCGGACCCTCAACATCTCTGGTGACCAATACACTACTTATCAGACTCTAGTAAAGGGGGTCAATACAGCAACATCCATTAGACTTGAGACTAGTAGCACTGCCTGTTTTTCAATTCTCTTCTCACTTCGCCATTTCCTGTTTATCCTTCATTCCCTATTGTTCTCCCCTTCAGTACTGCCCTCTCTGGCAGTCACAAGCATATTCTTTCCATTAACTACAACTAGACTACAATTCAGGGAGACCTAATGAGGGTCACAACAGCATGCGAAAAAACTGAAATAAAAAAGACACCAGTGATCATCACTTGCCACTGGGATTTGATTTTGAGAAATGCGAAACTGAGATGTCTGTGATAAACACACACACACACACACACACACACACACACACACACACACACACACACACACACACACACACACACACACACACACACACACACACACACACACACACACACACACACACACACACACACACACACACACACACACACACACACACACACACACAGGCATATCTCTTACCTTTGCCAGGCAGAAGTGACACCAATGTCAAAAGTAGGCATGAAAGAAAAAAACAGATATAAGCTGAGGAACATTCACATTTAGCCAAAAACATTTACATTCGCCTTTGTTTAAAAAAAATAAAATAAAAATAAGGAGGCACATTGAGTTTATTGGTTCAACAAAACACTTTGTTTGTTAGATTGTTTGTACATGACTTCATAATATGCAGTGTGACTCCACTAAGCTTGAATTTAAGTAAACAGCAAGAAGTTATATATGAATATAAGGCTGGAAACACATAATATTATGAGGATCATAAAACTTTAGATAGTGGATATGCTAGTACGATCTACAATGTAATCAATGTCCTCTCGAGACAAAATTTCACCAACCTGCACACACACACAATCCAGCAGGCCACATCCACTTTCTCACAACTTATCGCTGTATAACACATATACATGTGAGCACGCGCCCACACAAACCACACAGACATTAGGTCATTAGAGAGATAGCCATTGATCTCTTCATGCAGTCTCGAGATGCTCAGTCTAAAGGAAGGAATTCAGCAGAATAATTGTTAATTTCCTGTTCCACTCTATAGTTCAATAATGGTGAGGAAATTCTGCACACAGACGGGGACTCACAAATGCAGAGACAGAAGGATAAAGACAGAGATGGGCAAACACACAACTGAGAAGGATAATTGTTAATTTCCTGCTGTGGCTGTGATAGGTTGATCGACACGTATTGTTTTTTTGGTTTTTGGTTTTTGTTTTTTGTTGTTTTGTTTTTTTAATCTGGCTCAAGATGAAAAGTAAAATATGCCAAAGGGTGATAGTTGATTGGAAGAACGAAATTGACATCATGTTGCGGAAACTATAATGTTCAAAATATCAACCAAGCTCTGTCAACAATGTCCTGACAAGGACAAGGCTTAATCAAACACCTGCATGGGTTTGCTGCAGGAGTAAACATTTTTCAGTCGTCTAGTTTTACACCTTCTCTCTCGAAATGCAGGGGTATAAATTAATTTGTCTGGTTCATGTAATGCATGGCTGAATTCAAGCCTACAGAGTTTACAGTTCAGATGCATATTTTCAAATGATTAAACATAGTGGCTATTGGAATTATCCACTGATGTAAAGCATTAGCATTTCATGGTGCATAGAAGAACTGAGATCTATTTAACCCTCTGCAATCCTCTAGTCCTGCACTGTCTCTACTCTTTGCTGCACTGCATGACCTTCTTGGAAGAGAGAAATGGGATGAGTTGGTCATGAAAAATTTATTTAATTACAGTGCCCTGTGAGATGTATGTGATGATTCTCAGTTGTCAAAATGCACCCTATGAGCAAAGAGGAGATGATATTGATACTTCCTGACGTCCGAATTCCTCAATGAGTCTCGTAGTTTGATTGCAGCAATATCAGTCTACAGCTAAAATTCAGCAACGTTCACAAAGAATTCCTCAGCTCATACCAGCGAGGCTTTACTCTATTTTTCAGTAGACCTTTGACTCTGTCTCTTCAAAATTCTCTCAATCCATGTGGCTTTTCTCTCACTCGTATTCTCTTCGCTCCATGACATACTAAATTTTGCAGGAACCAAAAAAAAGTTCTGTGTTTTATTTGACTGGAACTGGAAATTCCAAGGTTTCTATTGCTGTCTCTCATAAACTAATAGTAGACATTAACAGTGCAAATAAGGGAAACTTCTGTTTGAGGTCCCATTTTCTGATTGTGGATGTATTTCCAACACTTTCACTGGACCTTGCCAGCCAAATACTGAGAATAGGAGTGATTACCGAGTGTTTGCATGTACAAATGTGTTATTTTCCAAAACGAATAAAATAACATGACTCCATCTAGTTTGACAGATTGTCCAAATCTGGGGTGTAAAACAAGCAGCCCACAGACCAGAAATGGCAGTTCTAAATTCAGAGGGCTGGATGACCTTGCAAAGTCTAAAAATGACAAGGGATAAAAAGAAAGAGCATTGTTTTCAATAAAAGTAACAGCCTTTCCTAAATTAAACTGGGAACTCCACTGTTTTAGCATGATGAGCAGACAAAACACTACACTGAGATTTGAAATTGAACCAAAACTTGCAGCAAGAATCTGTACTGAATACCAATAACCTTTTTTTGGTCAAATATAATTCACAAGGAATGCTGATGAGCCTCCTTTACTGTGAACTACGTAGGAAAATATAGGATTTAAATGTTCACACGAATAGATTGCACTTTTGTGTAACAATAATAAAAGTGATGTCACGGTCAAGCTGGACTTTTCAAATTGTATGTGTAATATTGTGTTCATTGTGGGGTGAATGGATGATGTGTTGTACCGCAACCCAATAGAAAATCCGTGGAGGGAGTTGAAGGTTTGTGTTGCCCAGCGACAGCCCCAGTGATAATCTGCATGGAAGAACGGGCCGAAATACCAGCTACAGTGTGTGTAGAACTGGTGAAGAACCCCAAAAAACATTTGACCCCAATCAAATAGTGCTGAGTTGAGTGCAAAGTGATCCATAACAGACCATAACAGAGTGTCTGCACAGTAGAATAAACATGTACAAGTGACTCATTTATACTGCCCACTGAGGCAGAAAATGTTTGGGACCCCAGAGTGATAAGGAGAAATTATTATGGGTTGGTCTTTACCCGTCAGGCAGAAGAGTTAACACTCCATGTTAATATCACTACATATCACTAAAGCATGTCGATTGTTCATTTTTGTGAAACAAAAAACCTAGATGTCCTTATATTATTTCAAGTATAGAGGATTGTTAAATACCAAAGGAATCCAAAGAGGGAAATGTATTTTTGTTAATCATTTGTGCGCTTGAAGGAATACAAAGAGGGATGCATTTCAAACGAAAAGCTTCTCAAGTGCAGTACAATAAAAAGAGACCAAGGAAATCCTTTGTGAACTTCAACATGTTCAGCTGGGTTGGCCATTTGTTTTCTGTAGTGCCTCTGGGGAAATCTACTGTGTGGAGATGTAAGATGGTGTTGAAAAAAATAACAGCTAACAAAGCTGATTAAGCATTTTTTTTTCTTTGTGATATTTGACTGTTGTGTGTGTGTGTGTGTGTGTGTGTGTGTGTGTGTGTGCATTCAGATTTTTACAAGCACACCCTCTATACAGAATTGTGTGCAGACATCAAACCAAGGTTGTAAAAGAACACTGTGACTTCTCGTACCACCCCATAAATCTTCACACCACCCACACACACACACACACACACACACACACACACACACACACACACACACACACACACACACACACACACACACACACACACACACACACACACACACACACACACACACACACACACACACACACACACACACACACACACACACACACACACACACGACTGCAACAGTGGACTCAATATAAACGTAACTAATGTTCCACTCCTGCAGAAGGAAAGGTGCTCAGCAATGACAGCCTCATGGTCAAGGTTGGGAGTTGATGCTACAGATTCCCCTTGTTATCCATTTGTGTGTGAACGTGCACTCAGAGGTTCACACCACATACACACTTTGCAATGCAGTGTTACTCTCTCATCTTCAAACTGTAATAGTGGTAGGGGTGCCCTTAAAACCTGCTGGATATGTGCCAACACGCGCACACGCACACGCGCACGCGCACACGCACACGCACACGCACACGCGCACACACACACACACACACACACACACACACACACACACACACACACACACACACACACACACACACACACACACACACACACACACACAATGGGATTGCCTTGAGATGATGAAACCACATGAAACTGCTCTTTTTTAGAACTAATGATTCTACTAAGAGCCAAACCAATGGGCCTACCTGGTCATGATATGCATGCATATAACCAAAATCAGTTTATATATATTGACTGAATGTTTGTGATTGTTCCATTCCTGACTCTTTATTGCATTGTTAATATTGTAAATATTAATACTGCTGAATACGTTTCCCCCATATATGTATATTTAATTGTCTTTTTATATATACATAGCATATTCTCTTGTGTGCAACTATCCTAAGTATTTGTGCAATGTTGAGCTGCTGTGATGATTGAATGTCCCCACATGATTATCAATAAAGTGCAATCTTGTGCATATTCATAGCATGCAGGCAATGTGTTAAACAAGAAAAAAAAGTAATAGTTTTAAGTGTTTTATAAGCTTTTCCATTCCATATCCCCACATCTTACACTACCAATAGCAGCTCCCTAAATGGGATTACTAAAATCATTGAGTGCCAGTCTGACCCACTCCACTTAGAAGACATGCTGGAACAAAACCAAGCCAAAACGGAGTTCACAGTGGAGGCACCAAAGGATTTGGGGGAAGCTGGTAATGTACCAACAAGGGAGCCTAACTCTCTGTCAGTAAAACAAAAACAATGCAAGAGAGGCTTAATCACTCTCAAAGATAATCTGATTAAGTAATTACTTGAAAGTCTGTGTTTTTTCAACAGTTCCACTGCTTACGTTGTCTTACACTGGATTTACAATGCAGTTTTAATAACGCATACATCCAATTTGGGTGTCGTGGGAGGCGTTTTTTCTCCAAACTTGTTTCTGTCGGCAGCAGCTTGTCAATATCTACCGATTACCTCTTCACTTTTCGTGTTTCATTTGTTCCAACTTGTGAAGTTTTGTTGTTTTTTTGGTTGTTTTATTATGTTTTTATTCATATGATTTTTTTTTTTTTATTTTTTTTTTTTTTAAGGGTTTGTTACTATAGTATTTGATTATATGTTTGATAAACAGAGTGGATAATGAGGCCCCATTTAAACAACAACATGTCAAGAGAAAATGCATCATCCATATACTTTAAGTGAGAAAGGTTTCACATTCACACGGCATTAACGGCACTAACATTTTGAAAACAATATCTATTTATATGGACATGGCCAAAACACTGAAAATAATTAGTTAGAATGCCAGGTCAGGAGTTGGTGTTGTTATTTAAAGGGGACATATCACGCACATTTCTAACACTCTCACATGCTTCCTATTGGTCCACAGACATTGCATTCAAAGTGTTTTGCTCCTAATCCAGCTTGTCCTTGGTTTTCAGCCAGTTGAATATTCAATCATTCGAGCCACATTCGGATCGCTGAGTTTCGGGGAGCTGAACTGGCTCCGCCCCACATGCCCATATTGGGAAGATGAGGAAGTGCAGTACTTCATCTCCTTATGCTATCTATCTATAAGTTACGGAGAAATGCCGTTCAACCAAACCAATATGAACCAGAATCTGACGCAGAAGGAGAAGCTCCTGAAGAGGTTCTGACTCTGTTGCTGCAGTGTGTCTGTGTCTGAATATGTTAATCAGCTGCACTGAATATTTTCTTTACAAAGATGTGCTGTTTTAACAGCAAATAAATGACTCTTCAGACCAGCCTGAGTGACTATGCACTTATCCAACTATGTGCATGCCACACTGAGATCGGATAATTTAATGATCCTCTGCTAATGATCATAATTAGTAGCAGACAGGAGCATATCCTGAGTAACAGTTTAATCATAGAAATAAATAAAAAGATCACGTCACAATCATCAAGCCCATACACAGATCTCAGACTACATTTGATCTATAGTCTCTATCAGTCCAACTATGCAGACATGAACAATACCTCACAATAAATATCCAACAAAAAATTCCCCCAAAAATCGGGGCATCAGCTTTTGCAAACTAACCAGCCTGATGCTTCAAAAAATTATATAAAAGCATATAAATTGGAATATTTTACTTACAGTTCCCACATTTTATTTATTAGAAGTTTTGCAGAAAATACAGCGTCGTTCTGGCCAATGTTATGAAAACACTCCTGTGTGAAGTGCTGGGAGCGACATATAAAACCTTTGGAAGTCTTGTTGTAGATTCCTATGAAAAATAACCTTCATCCTCACAGGCTCACACGAAGGCAGTTAATACAATTAATAGTGGTGCATCTGGCATGTTTTGCCATTGTCTTCATAACAATGCAGTTAAACACCTGCAGCTGTCACGAGGTGAAAACAAATTGAGCACACATGGAACAAGCTGCTTGTGGGCGGGTCAAAGAGAGGGTCTATCTGGATTGGGGTTGGCTAAAAACTTTGGCGATGATACCAAGGGTTTTCTTTCCAATTCGCTCGGAGTGCACAATTTAGAAAAAATTAAACAAGAGAAAACCATTAGAAAGTCAATTTTGCATGATATGTCCCTTTAAATAAAACCACACACATCAGTGCAGACAATAATACACTACAAGCTTTTAACAATGGTGAGTAGTTGGGCATTCATGTCATTACAGGGGACTCTCATATATCGACCGTGAGTCAGGCCACTGTGGAGGCTGCACTGTTGTTTCAGAAAAGTTGTGTTTTATCCCAAGTCCCACTTCCGGAGCAATTTTCATAAAGTTCTGCTTTTAGTGTCTCAGTGTCTCTGCTTTTAGTGTCGAGTAAACGGACAATGTTTTCCAGTGGGCCGAGACGCTTTGTGAAGAACATATCTCAGTCTTGTATTATGTTTATGAATAGAATGTTCTGGTAAATGTTTTAATTGTGTTATGGACCTTTTTGGAACACTGATTATTTACCATGAGGTGTTATAAATCAAGAAATGACTCTGACTTTGGGTTATTCTTTATGAGGAACAAATCAGAATTATGTGGCTCTCTTTGCATTTATAGTGAACAAGAGAAAAAAAAGGATGTATGATTTCACACCATGGTATTCATACCTGCAAGGGCATTTCTCTTCGCCCTTTCTCTGAGCTGACTCTGCTTGCATAGATGTGGAGGTGTTTATGTATGATGTCGAGATCAATGTTGGCCTCTAATCAATAACTTCCTGAGAACTTGCACACTCGCTGCCTATAGATTGGACTACATCAATCTCTTTGATCCTCCTCTTCCTCTTGCTTCCTGCTTTCTTACTATTTTAATCCATTCTTGTCTCCCTGTAAAACCGACAATGTTATCTTTTTTCTTTTTTGGGAGGGGGGGGGGTATGCATTTTTTTTCACCTCTTGAGTGCTTTAAGAATCCCTCATATGTCGGTCCATCTGAAGCTGTTACTTAGTATGTGTGCTTCTGCAATTTTTCGATCAACGTCTCACTTTCCTTCCCAAAACAAAGCCATGCCCTCCGTATAAAAAAAAGGGGGGTGGGAGCATCTTCGCTTCGCATTTCCATAGCAGTTAATATCAGCTGGACTTTGTGATTTTACAGGTGACATCGCAATAACAGTCAGTATGTCAGGCTAAGGACTCTGTTTTCTGACCTGATTCGCCTCACTTCATCCACTCACACTCGGCAACCACAACAGAGTCAACATCTCTGTCAAGTGTCTGTTTTCTCTGTCTTCTATTTTTTATTTTGTGCTAGAACAATTTTACCATAGCAATATGTTACTGTGGAAGATTGACAACACAGGAAGCTGACATGTGGGGAATCAATGAGATTCCAAACCAGTTAATAAAACACTGCCCATGAGAGATATATGGCAGACATATATGGGTACAGGTACAGCTTAATGAAAAAATGAATGAAAAAATTATATATGATAAACATTACTCCAGGTTTCTCACACCATTCAGACATACTTTTTAAGTTGTTAATCTCGGTATAAGTCACCATATAAGTGGGTCATCATTTATTTACAGGCCTGTTGACCTGTTCAAGGTGGAGCCTGTCCTCAGCACATCCCTGGCCAGAAAAGCCAAAAACGTAAGAAGTAATATAGGAAGTATATTAGCAATCTCAGGATTCAAACTCAATGTCAGGACAGAAAACCATTTAAAATGTAAAAAATTAAATGCAACTGTCAAAGCTGGTGTAGGATATAAGTCAGGAGCATTTGATTAAATTTAAACAATTATATATTGTCTTCTGAAGAAGCAGGAGTCGACTCGGCTGTCAGACCCCTAAATGCATCTGACAGTTAAATGGCCTGAATGTCGTAAAATTGAGTATTGATCATGAAACACTGACCACACCGTCAGGCACACCAGCAGGCAGTCATGAGCTAATCTGAACACATATTATCATTATTCTTGCAACCACTGAGACCCATGAGAGTGAAACCGCATCTGAGTTGTTTGCTGAAACCCTTTAATCTATCAAGCTTCTACTGATCTGTGTCAATGTGTTTGGAAAATGGTCAATTGGCAGTGATTGATTAGTCAGCTGGAATCAATCAGTCCAATGTCTCGGCTTAAGGAATGCATGATGTGTTGAGCAAGGTTGTCATAAAATGAATGGTATGGATAAAAAAGATTGAAGGGCATTCATTTTCATTTTTGGGGGGAGAGAATAACATATATGGATATAACACAAGCATAATGTGTTTGAAATGTATTCTTTGGGCTTCATTTAAAAAGGCAGACTGTCTGCCTTAAAAAGGCTGACAGTGTCCAATGACCATATTTTATTTATTAGGAATGAGAGTAAGAGTGAAAACTTACTCTGCCCTTCAAATCCTCACTCATATTTTAGAATAAAACAGTCATGTGAAACATTAACAAAATAATAATAATTTTTTTTTTTTTTTAAAGTAACCACAAGAAGAAAACTGCAGAGCCCCTAAAGACAAATAAAAAAAAGTACGAGATGTGGCAAAAGTTCTGTTTTCAGGTTAGAGTTCATCTCAATGGAGTCATCCGCAGTCCAGGATATTCAACCGTTCATTGACTTTGACTCACCTGGGTTAAAATATAAAGATATTAACGAGGACACTTCATTCAAGGACACAGCAGTCAAAAAGGATACTCAGACGTTCGAGTCCTGGTTGAATTCATTAGTAACCTAACAACAATACTCTGGGCAACTTCATGGATAATGGTGGATGGTTGCCAAATGCCGAGAAAATCATATGGGAAAGGATGATGTATGCTTAGTGTTGAAAGAGCTTGAGCCCACTGGAGGTTCGTTAGGGCAAACAAGGCAGTTCAGATAGAAAAACTACTTCTCCAATTACTTCTTTATTTGGCACATGGACTCCTATGATAAACTGAAGCCCTAAAGTATTTGTATCAATGGACGCATCAATGGTTTCTCAAGAAAAATACTCTCTGGCGAAACACCTACACAACCAGCAGTGATCCCAAGTTAATCGGAGGGTATTTCATTGAAGCAGCGCGCTGCTCTGGGGGCCCTCAAGTCGTGAGTGGAGACTTTGGGACTGAAATTGGTCATGTCAGAGCATTTCAGCCTTTCCTCGTCCTTACAGAAGCAGACAATACCCCTGATAGTTACTTGCCCAGCACCGCCAATCAAATGATTGAATATTGGTAGGAGTTTCTCCAAAGGCAGTGTGTGTGAGTTCTGATTGTCGTGGTTTGCTGACCTCAGAAACAACGTGCTGTTCCATGGAGGCTTTCTGGACAAAAGTCTCCTTCAGTTGTGCTGCATGTCATATGTTTCATGTATTTTGACTCTGTTCAGTATTGCAACCTTTTTGGGAGGTCAGTAAAATTCTGTGAAAAATATATGTGAAAGATAATCCATTTTAGTTAGTTCCTCTATATCTCGGGGCTTTGCCACAAGAGTAGCTTTCTTCTAAAGATAAATATCTACTTCATAAAAAAAAAAAAAAGTCTTTACATGATTTACTATTTGATTGAAAATTTGAATCAGCTTCAAATGTAATTCAATAACCATTTTGAAGATCATTATTGATAGCATCTGTTGGCTTATTTGGGAACTGATAAAACATGCTGCACAGTGGTTTTATCACAGTTGAAGTGAGCCTATAAGTCTCTGTTGCATCACTCAGTTCTACCCACTTTATCTCTTTGCATGTGCAGAATACCCACTTGAGGAATCGCTCGACAGCAGAAATTGTTGCAAATCATCCTCTATGTCTCCAACCTTTTTGAAGGTATATATATATATATATATATATATATATATATATAAATAAACAGAAAAATGACACTCAAAGAAAATATATCAATTAGTGTGGTTAGCAGATGAGTCTTCAGTTTGGAAGTGTGCATCCAATTATATGGTGTAAAAAAAACAAGAAAAAGAAAGCATGATTTCATGATTAATCTTAAGTAACGCCGCTTCTTCTTTAAAAAAAAAAATGGTTCACACAGCAATTCATGTTTTGTTTAGTATTTCATAAAGATGTGTTGGGCTCCCACATTTCCACATCACCTTAGAGGAAGAAACCGTCTGGCTGATTACCTCTTTTCAGACAATTTCAACGATTGCTGTCTACTCTCAACAGGGTGCTTCTCAACATAGGAAGTGTCTCATAGGAAAGTGGAAGCTCATCTTGAAGCAGGTGTGAAAGTTTTATTTTCCCAAAGCAGTGGCCCTCAGCACAGATTTGGTGTGGTGAAGATGCTGTTTAGGATGAAATTAAGTATTCATTTCTAAGTATATCAGAACAACAGATTGCAGTATAGTGACTTCAGCTTGTTTACTAGTCACAAAAATGACCAGTTGTTATCGAGGGCATTATCTCACAATATGATGTTATCCATTGAAGCTGCTTTCTCTCAGAACCTGTAGTGAATTTTATATTGTGCATTTGGTAGGATGCACATTCAATTAAATGCACATCAACTAATATCCCCTCAAAATGATGAATTAATGTGTTATGCAGATTGATCCTGCAATCTACTACTACTTCTATAACTGTGCTAATGCACATTTGCAGACATCTTAGTATGTGATTACTGTGTTTACACTATTAAAAATGAGGAAGCCCTTATGTACAGATATATAATCACACATTATTGATTACATCCAACATGCCAGGTGTTAACTTGTGAAAATGCACTCTATTATTTGATTTAGACAGTAATGAAACAATTAAGAAGGTTACATATTGTGTTGATGGCTCATACTTTGAATCAAATATGCTGCAAAATGACAAGAGGCTGCATCTGCTGGCATTTGGCTGATATTTTCAGCAAGAAGAGTGGGTTTGTAACAGGACAATGAGCTGATGGGGTATAGACTTCTTCCAACCCCTGTTTTTGACATAGCACTCTTTTCTCATAAATGAGAGGAGGCCTAATGAGAGTAAAATATTAGTGCATGACTGGTTTAGGAGTACCTTTGCTTCCACTTTCTTCTTTAGCTGAAACAATATCTTCTAGAACAACATCCCAGTCTTCCTAATATTGCTGATTGGTGGAGCCTGTTTAACACCTCATGCCACTATTCTTCGTGGCTGTAACGACTGAAAAAATGTTATTCAAACCAGAAGTTAGTTTTGTTTTGCAGGTGTTCATGTGTGGTTGTTTATTGAACAATTACCCTGCCACACATCTGATTTTGTATTGCCATTCTCCACAGTGTATTATTTCTTTAGCAAAACAAACATTTATATTTAGCATTTACAGCTTCATAAAATTCACTTGACTCTCGAGTCTCTGGCACAGTTCGTTGCAGCGTGAAATAAAAAAGGTCAAAGCAATTGGGGATGTTGTGGAAATTGTTTTTGATCTTTCCACAGCTGTACGTCTACAAAACCCTTATAAACATAAGTATGGGAAGTAATATTTATGAAGAAGAAAGGCCAAAAATGATAAATGAGAATAGAAAACCATCTTTAGAGCACCAAATTGATTATACGGATGAGTGGAGAAGTCACAATCAAGGAAGGAGAATAACTGCAAACCTCACGACAAAAATGAAGTTTGTACTGGGCGTTCTGTGCCATGATATTAAACTACTTATCCTTTTCCAATACATTTCTAATTAGATGACGCACACGTATAGCATGGACCAGTGGTGCCGCCAGGATTGAATTTCATAGTACACAAGCGGTTTGTACCTGGAGTGGGTGTTCCCAAGCGCTCATCCACAAAATGCTGGCGGGGGTTAATGGAGAACCCGTCCGCAGCACTGCAACCTTGGCAGTGGGGGGAGGGCGTACAGAAACAGCGACTCTAACTTTTTTTATTCCTACACCTTCAAAAAAATTGTACGCATGGTGTGTACAGGATTCCGGCTGGCGGTGTCACTGGCATGAACCAAGGAAAAGTTCCCTTAGTATGATGACCTCTCTAAATTATAGCAGCCCAACACTTATTGGGAGTGCTTTTACTGCATTGTTCCGGTCCAGTCATTTTATATAGAAGACAAGGTCAATGATATCAAGCTTGACCCTCTACCATAATGGAAGGTAGTAAAACTAGTGTCTCAGACAATGTATTTGATCTCCCATAAATTCATTATTGGGGTCATTTCTGATTGGTCCAGCATATGCCAATCAGCATTCTTAATTCATTCCTCCGACAACAAGCCAGTATTTGCAGCAGTATCGTATCACATGCCTGTCAAAAAGACCGAGATCAATTTTAGAGTGGTGGTGGGGGCCGTCCCTGGGGGCACGGCGGGCTTTGTCACCGGGATTGCGGGGGATCCTGGCCTGCTTGTTCTGTCCAGTCTCGGCTTGGCTGCTTGGGTCGGAGCACGGGGCCCACCGTCGCTTCTCCTTCTCTCATGGGCTCCTCCTGGCTGGGGGAGGTCTCTTCTGTGTTCTCCCTTTGGTGCTTCTTGGGCTGGGGGTGTGGCTCTTTCTGGGGTGGTTCGCTGGATCCTCACCAAGTCTGGGGGGGCCACCAGGCGCCGGGTCCGATGGCCTCGGGTCCTGGGGTGTCACTGCAGGCCTCACTGCATCAGCTCCAACCACACCCAGTGGACAAACCTCACGCATGCACGCAGGCAGGCACATGGGGAAAAAAACAGTTCCTGGGTTTTTCTATCCCAATAGGTCATCCACCTGCTGTGCAACATCTGATGTTCTGGCACTTTTTATTTTCCTCTGATTAGTTTTCAAGCAAGCGACTGAAGTCCAGCACTGCTGCGGTGTGCGTGTGCCTGTGTTTGTGTGCCTGTCTGTAATAATCAAGAAGTACACCTCATTATTTGTGCTTTTTGCTTCCTGCTGTGAGGAAATGTATGATATTCTCATAAAAGAGTATTTTTGCTGTTTTTAAAAGACAGCTCCTATACACAGACACATGTGCGAACATGAACACACTCCCCTTTACAAGATGTGAAACATGCACTGATTTCTAAAGCTAATCATCAGCGATAATTATCTTTGATGAACCAACTAAACAAAACACGCACACGCACACGCACACGCACACACACACACACACACACACACACACACACACACACACACACACAAAACTCTAACTTGCTCCCAGTTAAACACTGTATGAATTTAAATAGTATGTAGTTAAGATTAAGCATTATTGATCTATCTCCAATCTATCTTACCAACCTATTACAGCATGCAGACCATTATTTGAATTTCAATAGCATACCTTCTAATATGCTCTACCGATGCAGGAACATTTTCCTAACCCTTAAAAAGGCTCATTCCCTTCGATAACAAAGTTTGTTTTGATGAGCCTTGCCAACTATTTTTGCTCGGTTTAATAAAGTAATTTTTTGAGATAATTTGTGATAATTGTTATTGAGAAGGGGATGCACAGTTGTGTAATCTTAGCACTCTCACCTCGTAACAAAAATGCTGTTGCTTTAGGGATTTTTTTGCGGGGTTCAAACATTTCTCACTGTAAATATCCGGGTTTTCTTGAGGTACTCTGGTTTCCTTCCACAGTCAGGCAATCTGCCCAGTGTAACCATATTTTGCCCTGTGGCAATAAACTGGCGAATAGCAGATGAATGGGTGCTGTTGAAGAATTTGTTTTTGCGATGTAAAGAGACCACAAAGTGAGTGTCTTGAAAACCACATCAAATTTCCTCAACACAGAAAGTTTGCAAATGAAGCATACAAATGGCTGTGAAACTGCCACAATATTTCAAAGAGTCAGATGGAAAACCAAGCAATGACATATTGTATGTTGCAAGAGTAATGGTTCAATGGCCAAAGAATTGTATTGACTGCAGCCATTACCATGTCAATACACTGACCTAATATGTTGTTCAACAGCCAAACAGCACCTGGCAGATATCTTTGTGAAATGTACATACCAAATGGTAGCTATCTTGCTGCAGTACTCAGCAAAATGCAGTTTGATGAGTTTGCCAGATCTCTAGTGACTATATTGCATTCACTGTGTCTTCATTTACTTTGTGTTGAGACATTGATTGCATGCCACATTATCTCTCCCCCTGCAGTTCATGTCTATTTGTCCACTGTCAACTGTCAAATATGCTGGGGAAATTTCCGCCTTACCCGATAATGCCTGGAACCCACCACTCTTTACGAAGTGAGAGTTGCAATTGCCTCCTTGTGTTGTTTGGGGCTCTTAATCATGATGTTACAATAGATATTGACAGTATTATTAAAAAAAGAAAAAAAAAAGTGTCAATGGATGTGGCAGAAGTGCAGAATCTGTCAACTCTAACACTTGAGAATTGCTTAATTGCGCTAATGGTTGTCATGGGTTATGTGTCTCCACATTTGTGTTGGAAGAGCACAGATGCAGTAAGGATGTAAGTGACGGTTTTGCCACACATATAATGGAGAGTGGAGGGATAATCGTTTGAAGGGGGAGAAAGGTAATGTCCAGAGGGAGAGCCCAGGAAAACACTGTGAAATGGATGTGCTCAGGGAGTGAAATGACCTATCCACCTCTCTCTCCTTCTGTTTCTTACTCTTCCTCTCCCCCTGTTTTCTTTCTCGACTCAAATGAATGCTTCGTCCTAAAGTGTGCAACCTCTTTGTGTCTCTGCCTCGACATCACTGGCCCTCAAAACCACTAACCTCTGTAGCCCCTCTCCTGTTCCACTCCTCTGCTGGATTGTCTTCCCGTTAAATCACTGCAACACAGCACTTCCATATTTCATACCTAAACGAACGTGTATAGGTATATATACATATATATATATATATATATATATATTTTTTTTTTTTTTAAATCTGCTGCCTTTTTCAACTGGATATATTTATCATTTTGGTCATATAGAGCATGGTTCACACAAATAGCTGTTGTATTATCTGATCTTTCCTGATAATCTGATATGAGAAGGGACAGTCGAGTTCGAGAGAAGAATAAGAGTTGGTCTAAGTGAACAAAAAAAAAGAAGAAGCAGAGAAGCAAAAACTATGGTGGTAAAGAAACAAGGTTCAACCTTGTGGACCGAGCAAGACTTTTTAAGAGCTTTATCTTTCAATCACTGCTTGGGACAATCATGCCAACGAGTCTATTGCACCCCAAGACAAAAGATTTGTGTCGCACCAGTTAACATCCGTCTTAACGCTCTTTCCTATTATCACGAGCAACAATTTTACATTTCCAGCAGGAATTGCTGCAATGATTTGTGTGCACGAGCAATGTGACTAATTGAATATTCATAAGAGTCTGAACATAATACCGTATTCAAATAATTCAAACTAAAATACATTTCCCACTTTACAAACTAGTGTGGATGTAAAATACATAAACATGAAACACACACACACAATCTGCCACTGGCTATCAGGAAATAGAGCTGCTGCATTAAAAGAGTATTTACATACACTGTAATGAGTCCAGCTTCTTCCACCTCAGAATACTTGCACAGGTGAAGACCATTCTTGCACATCAGCACTTTGAGACAGTGATCCATGCTTTTATTACATCTCGGCTGGATTACTGGAACGCACTTTATGTAGGATTCAGCCAGTCTTTCCACACGCATCTCCAGTTAGTCCAGAATGCTGCAGCAAGCATTGTAATTGGAGCACCTGAAAGGGAACACATAACTCCCATTCTGGCTTCTCTCCATTGGCTGCTTGTGCATTTTAGAATGAACTCTAAGATTATTTTATATGTTTTGAAACCTCTGAATGGTCTCGTCCCTCCTACCCTACGTCGCTGAGGTGCTCTCAATTCCCCACACCCTAACTGCTGCCATGTTAAAGCTGCACACTTGATTATGCTGTAAAGCTATCTGTCGTCGTTGTTTATTAGATTTGTATGTTCCTAGTGATACGTGAGGCTGTGTTTCAGCTGCCTCCCCTGATGTCCCTGCGGTGGACTATGCCCACAATGAGAAATACAAATGTACACATTTCCATCAGCAGTTTTGTAGCAAATTCGTTCTTTCAAAAGAGAAAATCCTTGCCTCTTACCTTTTTCATCATCAAACAGGTATTTTTATTTATTGATTATCTGGGAAATGTGCTTTAAGTGTTGATTTCTTATCCAGGTTAATCTATTCAAACACCTGCTAATTTGACTAGTTATTAAAAAGACTGTGTCATTTCTAGATTATTCTCAACAGTGGTGCTTTGTGAACTTGGGAGACCCGTTATCCCAATGAAAGTGTAGCGAGAGAGAAATGCATTAGGATTAATCATCAATTATCAGTCAAATCTGAGCACTAAAACCATTTTAATGTTTACTGACAGCAGGAGCATAGCATCTTTGTCATCAGTATACACTATTGCTACAATGGCTTCAGAAAATGGCAGTGGAACACAAAGTTATTACCCATTGATTTACTTTGATAAGAAATCACTCTGCAAATTGAAGTTTACACTGTGCAATGCAGGGAATGTTATGTGATGTCAAATTACTGCAATCACAACAAATGACGTGCATAATGTGATAACACAGTACAGCAATGCATCTTCAAGCTCTCCAGAGTTTGGCAAATTATGCTTTAAAGTATCTACACCAAGGCCAAATAGGCTAAACTGCCACATCAGGGCTATGTTGTTTGCATCTCACGTCTTTCTGTCCCTCAGGTGTCTCACCATCCAGAATTCTTGATATCCACCCTGCTTATACACTGAAAGTCTTCTTGTCTCACAGCATGCATACCAATTACTCTAATGGAGACAGACAGTTGCTGCCAAAGCCACATTTACATGTAGTGATAAATAATTTGCAAGCTGACTTCAGCTATGCCTAAGTGAACCTTTGACTCCAGAACATGGCTTCTGCTTGCAGCTAATGACCCCGATATGACAAGACACCCACCAAGAGAAGCAAGACATGAATCGCAAATCACCCTTCTGATTTCAGACAGTCTGCTTTTTTATTACATTCTTTTATCCACCGTTCTCAATCGGTCTTTAGATTACGGGGGAATATTGCTATGTGGACTGACTGAGATGAAAATGTGATTAACATGCACAAATGTTAAGGTGGTTGATGCAAAATAGAAACAAAAATAAGCACAGAGTGGACAGGTATTGTGAATATATTGCATGCATTGAAGAAGTCCTCAAGAAAGAAGAAGAAAAAAACATTATTTTCATCTCTGTAACTATTTCAAATGCAAACTTGTACCTGTGAGTCTTATTTTTCCTCATTAGAAAGGTTCTTCTAACGTGTTGACGTTTTTCTTTTCTTTCTTTTTTTTTTCTTTTCTTGCAGATGTTGAAAGCACTGTGTAGTGGGCTGCAGTGTTAAATGGGCTGGTGGGGAGTGACACACACGGTGTTCATATTTTACAATTGAATGTAAAGCCAGCCAATCTGGCAGCCCTCTTAAGCAGCATTTCATATTCATAACATATTTCCCATCTGGCTACAGGGTGCTAACTGACTGAAATATCACACAGTCTACTCTAATCACATTACTCTGCTCATAGAACATTCACACAAGGCACGCAGTGTGAGGCTCCAGCCTTTTGATGTTCTACATTCACTGACTAGAAGGCAATGGACTCTCTGACAGACAGTCTGACTGAATGTATGAATGAGTGACCGTTAGGCCAACCAACCAACTAAATATTTGACTTACTGCTAATCTTTCTGTTTAAAAAAGGATCCTTGAATGATCTCGAAACACATTCAGAGGTCCTAAAGGGTGGATTCATCAATAAAACAGTGGGGAATAATTTTTAGTCTTTTATACATGTAGTACAACTTCAGCTGTCAGTAAAAGTAGCATGAACAGTCTACAAATGTATATTAATAATTCATTGTTTTTCGTTCAGTGGCGTCAAATACCAACACGAAAACATCACCGAAGCATCAGTCACTATGTATTCTATTAAACACTCAAAACCAGCTATTTATTACTGTAAGTAGGTAAAACAATCAGGCAAGGCAAGAGTTTGTACAACACACTTCAAACAGAAGGGCATTATGTTTTACATAAAACATTAAAAGTGTAAAAAAGGAGAAGAAGGATAAAATGGCAAAATCATTAAAATATTAATATGCAAATGTTAAGCACAGAGACCTTTTATAAGAAATTAAAACGTTAAAGGCAGAAACATGAATTAAAAGCAGTTGGAAAGACGAGGAGTAATCCTGGGTCATTCAAGGGGAGCGGAGAGAGTGCATTTTTAACCTCGATTGAAATAATTGAATACATAATGCCCTCCAAATGTTTATTTGCAGTGGACAGTATTACCAACAATTATATTGTACAAATAAAAATAATCCCCTCAGAATAGGAGGTGTTAGAGTAAATTCTAATAAAATATTCAATGTTTCATCTCAGACCATGAGACAGCTTTCAGACATATGCATGTAATCCAGAATTCAGTTGTATCTGTCATGGTTCTGCCGATTGAAGTCTTTTATAAACTTTCAATGCACAGTCCTTGATGAAAGAAACATCTAATCCAAGACTTGGCTTCCTATTTTATTGTTGTATTTATAGGGTCTTTCTTCCCTATTTAAACAAGATGCAAGCCTTATTGTGGATCCACATTATCTCATGTTCATACCAAATTTAGCAATTGTAATGCAAGATATTGAAAAATGAAAGCAATGCAAACGTCCAATTGTTCTCACTGAGTCACCCACAGAATCTCAGCACACGCGCGCGCGCGCGCACACGCACACGCACACACACACACACACACACACACACACACACACACACACACACACACACACACACACACACACACACACACACACACACACACACACACACACACACACACACACACACACACACACAGGTGACAGAGCTCCAGACAATGCTCACCCAGTGGCAGCCGTTCCTCCCTTGTCATTCCTTGTTCTGGTGTTTCCGAGTTGTTTTGTCAACTTTTTTCCCTCCGCTTTCCACTTCACTTCATTTCATCGCATTGAGGCAAGTCAATACTAAGAAACAGGAATCATTGTCTTTCTGGGCTTTCTTAAGCTTATTTCAGTTTCTGAACATGGGAACACAGTGTGCTGCTTTGGAGGTATAGCTAACGCTCCACCAATCATCAACCAGTTCTTACTTGGAGCTAAGCCTTATACACGGAGGACCTACAGAGTTTCAAATGCATAGCAGGATCAAACGTAAACGATACATGCTTTTCTTTTATTCTACTATCACGGGAGACACAATTAGATGGACTTCAAGTGAATGACAAGTGAATGGCCATGGCTATTTTTCCATCTTTGTTAAAAATGTAAAACACTCTACAAGTATATCGGTATGTCTATCATTGTCGATGTTAAAGAAAAATAATGTGTTCATTCTTTACAATTCAGCTGGAAGGAGGGTACATTGAGATTAAAATGTTTAATTAATGGTCCAGTCAGGGACATTTAAGCCTGTGTTGGGCCTATTATGATCAGAATATATATATATATATATATATATATATATATATATATATATATATATATATATATATATATATATATATATATATATATATATATATATATATATATATATATATATATATATATATATATATATATATATATATGTCTTGGTAATTTTTATGTAAAGTAAATTAATATATAAGCAATATGTATTTTCTCTGAAATATATTTTGGAAAACAGGATTGACAAGTGACATATGTATATGTATATATTGTGTTTAAAGAAATAAACATACTTAATGTATACATTTTACTAATTACCTTTTGGTTCAGAGAGAATGTCCTCAGACTACAGATCAATCAAAAAAAAAAAAAAAAATCTTTATCCAATTAAAAAAAAAATGCTTGAGCCTTTGTGACATATATTGAGTGTTTCATAATCTAATCTTTACATAACAAAGATAAGTAAATAAATCACTTTACTACTGCCATAGGGCACCCTTGCAGCCATCATAAACACATTATGCAAAAGACTTAAATTGAGTGGTGCTCTTTTAAAACTTCAATAAATTCGACAAATTATTCAGTGTTCTGGGAAAGACAGTGATTAAGGAATACGACTGAAGCGATTAAAGGTATATCATCATATTAACTCACACATATTTGAATAAAGAGAAATAAATGTGAGTGTATAGCACAAATCTGGCATCAGAACTTCCAGGGGGTGATTTCTGCAGTGGCACAGATACATTGTTTGTGCAGATTGACCTGAATGAACTCAATCTGAATTGCTATGCTTACTGCACAACATAATAATCCTTTGTTAATCAACTCGTTGGAATAAAGAGGAAGGGAATAGTTTAAATGTGTATGCATGTGTGCAAAAATGTTTGTTTTGTGCTGATGCCTGTGTGTGTATGTGTTCAAGTTACTGTCTTTTTAACAATTGATTTGTTCTCACAACACTAATCAAAGTGTTTCATTAGGGGCTTAGGGCTGCATATTCAAATATGAAGGAACTACTGCATGTGTGCTCTGTGGTTGTGTGAGTAGAAATGAACACACAAGAACTGGCTCTGTGTCACCAAGGCAACACAATGAAATACGCTTAGCTACTTCGAGGTTATACGAGTGCCACAAATCTGTCTAAATGTGCACGCATGCACAATATAATTAAGGGTTAAATGCACCAACAGATTGAAATTAAAGATTTGTCAAAGAAGTATGTATGATGTCTGCACCAGTAATGCTCTTAAGGTTAATTGCTTAAAAAGCCATATTTTTGGTCATGTTTGTGTGGCTTTCTGTATTCAAATCATGTTTGTTTGTGTTTTGTTTGGTTATTTTAATACAAGCCATGTTTCTTTCTATCTGGCTCATGTAGATTTTTTTTTTCCTGCCCTACCAGCTCACTCTGATTGTCCTGCCCACCATGACCCACACAATCTGCCCGAATCCATGCACTCTCAAGAATCCACCTACTCAACCAGCCTTGACCGACCATCAGCCGATCACCTCGTACTGTGCTAACATCCACTTCCACTATCATAATCCTTACTTTAGTTTTACTGAGTTCAGAAACTCTTTAGTTGTTGTTTTTTTCTGCCTCACAGACAAAGGCATTTCTCACTAAATACACTTGTAAAATATCAATGTGTGTAAGACCACATTGATTATGATCTTCTCAACCATAACAAAATCCATATATTCCTGAACGAGTGTACACACTTTTACCAAATTTACAGAAAAGCCATCAAGTCACTTTCGCAAGGCTTCTTCAACAAAAGCATGAACATCCGTAGATATCTATAAACAGACTTGTCCCATGTACTGTTGTTTCAAAAGTGAAAAACACCTTTATCATTCAGAGCAGGGATAATGAAGAAAAACAAATACTTCATTCATCTAACTTAAAATAGGCTCTTTTACATTCACAGGCTTTACCTCAAATTGAGCAGATTAATTTTGTCCCTATGCTCATGACAGTATATAAGGAGGAACTGGCTGCCTCATTGATTTTTACTACTTTGTAGAAATTACACGGCTATTTCTTTAATCAAATTTACCAACCATTTTTACAGTATATCGGTGACATGTGCAGTGGGCTGCAGTGGTGAATTCATCTCCAAGTTTCTACATTAGAAAGTGCTAAAACCAGTCATCCAAATGAAAAGACCCTTATTAACGATGAGAACAGCAATATTAAGTATTTCTTGATGGAGCTGGCATTTGTCCAATTACTGTGCTCCTTCAACCTAATAAAATATATGCGCGACAACACTGGTTGGAAAAATTAAACTATAATTGCATACAGTAACATCACTGAAGTCAGTATCATTTTACCTATTATTTTAACCCCGTTTATTCATTTTGTTAGTGTGTTTGGTTGTAGATGTGATGCAGTCCCAAACGTCTGTGAGTAATTGACTGGTCAGAGTCACAACAAAAATCCCCAAACTGCCTCAACTTTCTGGATCAGTTTCAAATTTGAAGACCTCATTTCAAATTAAATGAAATAAAGCAATCGAAGTGTCCTCACCAGTTTCCCAGATGAACAGGCACCTAGTCAGATTGCAATTATAGAAAGAGATTTTCTTTTTTAGTCCGGTAAAATTGGACCCTGGTTCATTTTCCCTTTTAGAATGACTCGCACAAGAAAAATGTAACACACCAAAGATCCCCACTAATGGGATACAGTGACTATACAAAATCTGTTGAAGGGATGGGGTCTGACTGCAGTCCCAAATTAACTCTAGTGCAGTACGATTGAGGTGCAAATGTGACCCAACCTCAATTTGACAAAAAAATGTAAGGAAGAGCAAAGTGACTATAGACACAATTCCAGTAGAAAAGCTGTGCAAGTAGTTGTTTTTTTTTTTTTTTTTTTGTTCCTTTTAATGACGAAGGTCTAGTGTGACTGATATTTCTGTTATCATGCAGTGGAAAAACAGGGGCCATTCGGCAGGGATATCACACAGACAGAAAACACACACACACACACACACACACACACACACACACACACACACACACACACACACACACACACACACACACACACACACACACACACACACACACACACACACACACACACACACACACACACACACACACACGAGACAAGAAGCATCCTGGTAATTCAATGTTTCCCTCTTCACTGCTCTGCTCCATTGTCCATTTTCTCTGCATGAAACAACCCACTCACCACAATACCAACTTGACAGCAGAATAGAAGTAGCTCTACATTTTTTGCACACACAGAATATGAGCATACGCGTAGCATCCAAGTCCAAATGTCCACAACTGAATAGAGTTACTGTATAACAGTGGTGTGCAGTCAGGGGCAGCAGTGAGAAACCTGTGTGGAAAAGCTGGAAGATGAGCTGATGGTGAATATCTACAGTGGTGTCTTGATGTGATGTGGTTGTTGAGCAGCTGTCATGTTGGTGTGGATAAAGTACTGATGCATAATAGTGGCCTTACATTGGATTCAGATTATGTATTTACTGTAGGACATAATGTGCAGAGGGGGGAGTAACTGCTGGCCCTGACTGAAACACCACTGCACGCTAATGATACTCCCGCCTTCCCAGGAGATCTATAAAATCTGTGCGTTTGTGTGTATGTGTGTGTTCATGTATTGATTCAGACTCCTCTGGTCTAACTGGGTAATTGCCTTTTAACCGTAAGTCATGACTGAAGGACACCAAAGGGACCTGTCATAAATGGAGTAGGAAAAGACATGAGCGGGAAAGCAAGAGAAGACTGGTAGAGAGGAAGCAAGAGTAACAATAATCCAAGGTCTGTTTTTCACTCCTCATTCAAATTGCAAGGGAAAAAAGTAAATGCTGTGCTGGTCGGATGAAATCCCACACAATATGTTTTGTATGAACAGCACAGACAGGCCTTTGATGTGCCATTTTTTTGGTTTTACTTTGCTTAATTTGAAATATTCAACTATTTTTAAATGTCCTTTTTTGAGGTCTGTCACTGTGTCCAATGTATGTGGAACCCTTGCTTTAATAATGTTATTGGAAGTGAAAACAAAGCATTTTGAATAATATGAATAAATATCATTGCAATCATGATGACACCTAACAGCTTACAACTCATTTAATTAATTTGTTTGTTTTATGTCGTGAATCTTTACACTCTTGTTGGAAAAGAAAGCTTAACAGAGATGGCATGCTGATCTTTTTTTGTTTGTTTGTTTTCATTAATTTGTGCAAATAATGCATATGTGTGCTGAGCGGACGAAACATCACAGCACCATTTTACAATAGCTTCTGTCATTCAATTTTCTGATGTTTACTCTACAACAACTAACTAACTTCAGCACACAATTAACATGGTTTTCATGGAAACTCAAACAAAAAAAACTAGAGAACCCAATGACTTTAGAGATTTATAAAAGCTCAGCTTCCCTAAACTTCCTTTGTTGTACGCATTAGACATATGATATTGATCAAGGAGTCAGCTAATAATTGTGACATGAACCCAAGGCTTCCATGTCATTCCAGTTACACCTCCAATTGTTATACATAATCACATAAAGATTACAGACGTGCATGGTGGTCTGCAAATTAACGAGGTCACATTAAACCATTTGAGGACAATCATGAAAATGTATATAATCTGAAAATATGTCCGTCACCTATTGGAATGATTATTTGGAACAGACAATGGAGTTTTAATTGACTCTTTCCTTTGAGCTTAGTGACTTTGGTTCACAAGAAGCTTCATCCTCTTATGGAGTATCAGATAGTGGAAAAATCATTAAAAAGGACTCAGCCCTTTGTCGCTGTCCAATAGATAAACGCTATTGCTTGGACAGAGGTGACAGTAGAGTGAGTGCACTCGAGGCTGACCCTGCAGTATCAATTGGTGCAATGTTAAAAAGTTTCCCTGGGAGATGAGGAGTTGTTGTAGACCGCGTTTCAGCTGCTCTTTGACCCCTTTCAGCATTTTGAAAATGACTGTCTGGGTGCTACACATGAGTCAAATACCAATTGTAGAAGTTGGAGGACAAGGATCCTTACGTAACTTTGGTTAGAAATCAACTGGTGGCAGATTGTGTGGGGGGAAAAAAAACCATTGAAATACTTGTTTAGAATTCATGAACAGAAATGTGTTTATTGGCCCTCTAGTTGACATGGCTAAAATGGTTTTAGTACAAAATTACAGTAGTGAAATTGTTATTTGAAGACCGCATATAACATATTCAAAAACAACACAACATATATATGAAGTATTTTTTCATTGTCAAGTCAAAAGGTTCTGAGGCCACAATTGCCATACGCCAAAAAAAAAAAGTTTTTCTAAGTTGGAAGAAAATTAATTTGCATTATTTGACACTGAGCAAGACACAAAAGTGGACTGGACTACCTCATATCTGCCACTTGCTCTCAACTCACTCTCAGTTCAGATGTGGACACTTCCTCTCAATTACAAAAGTAAATGTAAAGTACTGGTTGTTACAGTTGGTTAATGTATTGTCCTAATGAACACTGGAAGAACAAACAAAATATTACTTGGATAAAATGCCCCAAGCAGAAAAACACCCTGGGCTGGGTTGTTCTTGATTTTGTTTTGTTTTTTTTGTTGTTGTTTTTTTTTTATTTTATTTTGCCACACCACATGTACTAGTCATAACATTGTAGCAGTCACATTAAAACAGGTAATAATAAAAGTCATAGATGAACTGCACCGAAAGGTACCTAATGTATATAAACACTCAGATCTAAAGTCAAAAATCCAATATATAATAATACTTTAGAGTTTACAGTCGGGAGATCCCTTTTGTTTTGGATTCAGTTTGAAGATCGAGTCCGAGATAAACTGCAGAGCCGGGACTTTAAAGCCTGCAGAAATTGAGTGTCTTTCTCAAGGACAATTCAGCAGGCCAAATGTGAGAGTGCTTAGTTCCACCTGCTAGCTTATAATTAGCCCAGCACCTGACAGAAGATGGCAACTGATATCTGGCTGGCACTTAGGTCGCTCTTCTTCATTATCAGCAAATAGCCTCCTGTCAATAAGCCCATGCAGGTCCCCGAGCATTGTCATTACCCTAAATAAATCTATTCAGGCAAGTGTTATGTCAGAGAGTGTTTAATAAAGATCCTCTCACGATTGCTGATTCTATCCCAGCCTGTCTTGTGTGTTTCCTCTTTGTGCTTTGCCTCTATATGAAATACGTTAACAGAGGTAATGTACTCGCAAATCGATTGCAGAGAGAAAAAGGAACACAAATCATTCTTAAAAAAAAAAAAGTAATATTGTAATTTAAGACATCTGTTTGAAATGTGAACTCCTTCACCAAATACAATACTAACTGATATTAATTAGTTTATATTGTTGTGACTTGTAGGTGTTGTTGATTAGTAACATCATAAAGTCAACTCAGTGTTTAGTAAAGTATTGATTCCAATATATGTAAAAAAAAAAATTGTACAGCAGGTTACCGGGGTGGCATACTGGATAAACATTCTTGCTCAGTCCACAGGCTGGTGAAGAAGGCAACATCAGTTATTAGACTGAAACTGAACAATCCACAAGCCACGGCAGAGAGAGGGATGATGGACAAGATCAGTGCCATCTTTGACGACCCCCCTCACTCACTCGGTGATGAACTGTGGCAGATGGAAAGCTCATTCAGCCTCACATTAATTCTCCCGAAGAGCAAGACTGATTGCTCCAGGCGCTCACTTGTGCCCACTGCTATCAGACGATACAAAAGGAGATGTAGAAGCTCTAAAAATGCACAAAAGCAACTCCCAAAAAAACTCCCACCATTTCCACATCAATGAACTGTTGTGGTTTCTCCTTCATGGACAATGATACTTTCCAGGCTATATAGAAAATGTTCCATAATGTAACATGCGTCTCACAGTGGTACACCGACAGCATATCTAAATTATTTGTGGTTTACAGCTAAGCATAATAAATGCTGTAATCGCTGCAGGAAGGCTGATAGACTACATTATAACCAATGTATTTCTATTTCAAACATTTTATTTCTGCATGTTTCGTATGCCTCTGAATATCATCACTCATACATATCATAATGTCTCTGATTTGACCCTTAAAGACAGTTGGAGATGCTTTAAATGTGGAATGCATTTTAGATTTCAACTGAAAGGTTTCATCAGTTTGAATTTTTAACTTTTTTTCATTGAGAATCAAAGAGTAGGCGATACAAAGGTATATATTTTCACATTTTGAAATCAATCATGACCATGTTGAAATGCTGGACACTGCCTGCCAGTGTAACATGACAAAGTCTTTTTTGATTAATATCTGTATACACACACACACATATAGATATAAAAATGTAATGGTGAAATTATGTAATTTCTAATTCTGCACTTTTCTTTTTGTTTGGCTGGTCATGTGACTTCTATATCAAAATACCCTAATAAATACAATCCAGGACCACTCATTGACACTTGTATGGCAACATAATCCCGCTACAATAATACCAAAGATTCTCTATAACTACTGTATTTGACAGTGGGGCCCAAATGTCGCCAAAAAGTAAAAAATCCAGAGGAGAATTTAAATAAAATAATTAGAAAATATACAGCAGAAAAAACTGACACAGAGCAGCCAAAAGGGAGCTCACAGTGTCTCAGAAAGCTGTTGGGAAATGGTCAAAAGCTGAGAAACTGTTAATGACTGTAATGAAAAAACAAAGAGTGCTAATTTGACACTAAATGCACAATGACCAGACCCGGCGAAACAAATCCAAAGATGGTTTGTGCACAGCGAGCTGCAAACTGAGGGTCGTTGTTGGTACATTTCAGGCATTGAAAGATAAATGTGTGTTATACACCAAGTATACTCGTTTCTCCTCTTTGCTGGGCATTTATTGACAGGTACGACTTCTCGTTCAGAAAGTACAGCAAATGATTGAGAGAGCCCAACTACGCCTCGGCAAAGCTAACGATTTGACCCGACCTGTGACCATTCTTCTCCAACAAACAAAACAATATGAATTAGATAGAGAGAGGGAGTGAAAAAAAACTATTTTTTATAGGAAAGGGCCATTGTGAAGAGCAACAGTACGAGAGTGAGAAAGTCAGAAAAGAAATGTAATAATGTATGTAGTAAAAGCTTACCTGCTTGAAAATTATCTGGAAGAAATCTCAAAATTAAGAAATAGTGAAGATTTAATTGAGTGGTACTGGAATTGCTCAATTATCTCATGGCTGCAAAATTTTGTTTCTAATCACAAATGTTCAAAGAACACAATATTAATTAGAAGGCTCTCGCATTAGGTTATCCAATTATTGATGAATGGAAGTGTGTCCATGTACATGCACTCATTTGTGTGGCCATGTGTATGTTGAAAGGTGCCTCGGTCAGACTTATAACTCAACACCTTTTGTTGTTGACCAGTTCAGCCATCAGTGAGAGGACTGCAATTTCCAGATGGTGCCTGCATAAAATGAAACGCAAACACATTAGGCAGGTGTATTCAAATGACTCATTGTGTGTGTGTTGGCTTGAGATGAGTGAGTGCATGGGAGCCACCTTGTCTGTGTGTTAAGGAGAACTTTCGCTATGCCTGTTTACCAATGCATGAGGTCAGAACCCAGTGAGAGCAATCATCGGACTCGTTACTGCCAGAGCCGCACCATCCCATCTGTAATTCTCTCTCTCTCTCTCTCTCTCTCTCTCTCTCTCTCTCTCTCTCTCTCTCCTCTCTCTCTCTCTCTCTCTCTCTCTCTCTCTCTCTCTCTCTCTCTCTCTCTCTCTCTCTCTCTCTCTCTCTCTCTCTCTCTCTCTCTCTCTCTCTCTCTCTCTCTCCTCTCTCTCTCTCTCTCTCTCTCTCTCTCTCTCTCTCTCTCTCTCTCTCTCTCTCTCTCTCTCTCTCTCTCTCTCTCTCTCTCTCCCATTTGTCTATTGCAAAGCACACCCTTTCAAACCCTTGGCAAAAATGGCCCGTGCAAACCATGAAGCTTGTTTGTTAATGAACAGTCAAACTGCAAAGTGTGATGAAGCGTGTTTGTTAATGAACAGTCAAACTGCAAAGTGTGAACACTTGAATAGATAAAATAAATACAAAAAAAAAAAAATATATATATATACACTCGGGGGCAGTAACCTCCAAACTGGAGGAGTGGCTACAGCAGATCCCTGGAACAACCTCGGACATCTCAGTCCAGAAAAGTGCAGTACTTGGAACAGCAAAGATACTGCGCAGGACCCTCAAGTTCCCAGGCCTCTGGTAGAGGACCCGAGCTTGGAATAGAAAAACAGGTGACCGCCCGCGGAGGGCGAGGACAATCATGAAATCATCACAATCATTGCTACCATTTTTGGGGGGAGCATGCAGTTTTGTGTGTGTGTGTGTGTGTGTGTGTGTGTGTGTGTGTGTGTGTGTGTGTGTGTGTGTGTGTGTGTGTGTGTGTGTGTGTGTGTGTTGCTGCGGCATGATCATTGTAACATAATTAAACACATGCAACAACTCAAAGGCACAAACTCGACAATGACATACACAAAAACGTTCACTTCTTCAGCTTATCTTTAAGAGGCTTTGCCACCAGTATGATCTGATTGAGAATGTGACAATAACAGATTTAGACACAAGAAGGTTATTTGAAATCTGACAGTGTCCCACATTAACGTAAACCCCAAATATTGTCATTATAGTCAATATTTCTTCCTTCCACCCCTGGTGACTGGACTCAAACATAATGAATTGGCATCTGCATCCATAAAATAATCTCATTGACTATCAAATGCTGTGATGGTACCACAGCCCTCATTGGCTTCTTCACTGTGAAAATGTAGTCACGGAGGAAGGTCTCAAAATGCAGTCTGCATTCCATGACTGTTTTTCATTTCCAGCAGCTAAATATGTAAGCATGGACTCAACTCTCTACTTGGCTCCAAAGTCACTGTGGAGGCTGCACTTATTATTAATCAGGAATCTTTGAGTTCTGCACTCAGGAGAACATATTTCACAGTGGAGTACCACAAACCTCTGAGCCTCTGCTCCCGACACTGAATAAAGATCACTGTGTTACTGCATTGCATAAAACATTAGGGCAAACCAAAAAAAACCTCTAGGAACTCAGTGGAATGTTTCATTTGTAAAATTATTAGTAGTAGTAATAATACTAATACTAATACTAATAATAATAATAAGTTTCTTTTAACACAAGGAGTGTAATTTTTTAAAATAAAATCCCTTTCAAGGCCATCATAATGCAGTGACACAAATGTACTATGAGTAATGGTGTATAAGCATGGGGTGTAAAAATAGTACATTCAGAAAAACCCTCTGAGGATTTAGTTAATTATCTTACTTATCTGATTTTCATTTGAGATGCACCTGAGTGAGACATCAAAAAGAGCCCCCGTGTATTGGGTGCCACAAAGAAAAGAAAGAGAAGAAAGTGAAATGTTTTTTTATGCATAGATTTACTAATCAAAGACAAATTGGATATGGTAGAAATCATTGTTCAAACAATATTATAGAATAAATATAATGAAAAGGATATTCAAACATCTGCAAACGTCTGATGGCAACTTCGATGTTGTGAGTTTTAATGTACGTGCTTACAAAATGGAAAAGAAGATTCAAAAAACTGAAAGAAAACTCTCTCCCTTGGCGGAAGCCAGTACCTCAATGAAGTAATCCTCAGCTTTGTCTTTACTGAATACTCACAATATCTGACACAAAGGCTCTTTGTGTTCTTTGAGCACATGGCACACTTGAAGTTGAAAGAAATTGCACTTTGAAACATGAAGATGGGAGAAAATTTAAGCAAAATCCCAAAGAGTTTTTTGGAGGGTCAAAAAGTGATGTGAGGCCATACTTATGAGCAGATACACAGTTGTCATGGTGTGTGCACGTGAGTTTGTCTATGTGCATGTATTGCATGTGAGCATTTGTGTACGTGTGGCTCTTAATATGACATCATGCGGCTGAGAACCCATAGTCAGGGTCGCGGAGGCTGTTGCCATGGTTCAGCTTCTGAGGGCTGTTGTTTTCTCAACAGGAGGAGGGAAATTACCGCGTATGGAGTGAGTCATCCTAAAAACTGTTTTCTCCCGGCTGAAGACACACAGTATGACAGGCGTCGTGTGGGTGTGTATAGTGGTGAATCTTCCTTGTGACCATTCTTCCAAGTTTTACTGTCTGCGTGAGATCAGGCGCACACGAGTGAGTGAGGTACTGCGCATGTTCAAGATTGTGCATGCATCTGTGAATTACAGTGTTTCTGCATGCAGTACGTGTGTTTCCCCCATGTGTGTCTGTGTCTCTGTCAGCCCACCATTTAGACAGCTCAGATAAAAGAAGATCAGAAAAGACAAAAAAGACAGAAATGACAGCAGGGAAGTGAGTGGGAGTGAATAAACAGGGCAACAGATGAACAGCAGAGAGGAAGGAGAGAAAAATCCAGGGAAATGTAAACAGATGAGAAGGGACAGAGATGAGTAAAAAATTTAAAAAAATGGGAAAAAGTGAAAAAAGATGAAGAACAGATATCGGTAGGGAGCAAAAACCTAAGAGAGCACAGTAGGACAGAACAGAGGAAAATTAAGTTTAAGATGGAAATAAAACAAACTTCTAATTCCTAACGATAAAACTTCCAACATTACTTACCCTGATGGCCAAGCAAATACGCCATTAAACATACAAATACATGCACACGCTGTATTTTCCGTGGGGCCTCGCCCACCGACATGTTTTTTTTCATGTTTCGCAATTAACATTAACTGTCACAGTGAAGTCCCCGTTGCTAACCCTGACTCCAACCATGTGACAAATGTATTCCTCAGCCCTAAAATATCACAATGTTGAAATCTGGCTCACACCTGGTTGATTGAAGTTCAAATATGGAGTAAAACAGAGGCACACATACAAACAACAGGATTTCATGCCTTCGAGGTCAGTCCTCCATTCGCTCTCAGCAGACTCTAAATTCTGCCTTCATCTGAACCATCAGTCTGCATCTCTTATGCCTTTACCCAGATCTAACTTTAATCTAAACCTAAAAAAGACATCATTTTTCATTTCTGAACTTTTTCTTTGTTTCTAGAAGGAAGACAAATCACATTGTGACTTTGTGACCAGACAGACAGACAGACAGACAGACAGACAGACAGACACACACACACACACAGCCTTGGACAAAACAGTGTGAAACCACTGAATCACAGAAAAATAGCTGCCAAACCCTCTAACCTGCAGGGCATTTTCTGCTACAGAGGGCACCCTGGCATCCATAGGGAGAATGGTGGAGGCATTGCCCATGCAAATGGCACAGCAGGCCGTTGATAACCAGCCAAGAAAATGCCATTTGTGTTGCACTGACCTGTCGGGGCCAAGCCCCCACAAGCTGGGTCAGTGACTCAAAGATCAACTGAGCCATTCAGTTTAGTTTTTTTATGGCTTGGAAGACAAAACAATAAACAAATATATTGTTTTATTTGACCAGTGCAATAAAATGAGCAGATTAACTACATGAAAATATTGTTACAGCTTTGCTCGGTATGAAGAATGAAGTTGACTAATAGAGACAATGTGGAGTATAAACAATAGGAAAGAGTTTTGCTTTGAGATATGAAACAAGTTCAGAAAATCTTTTTTTTTTTTCATGTCCAGAGTGAAACGCTGCAGGCCAAAGCAATTCTCAGGGTGATAACCACACTGCACTTAGCAACTGCAGGGCAACCAAAAGATTTGCCCCAGACTGAGCATGCTATGGTTGAGCTCATGATTAGTTGCCAGATTGTGACAAACAAAGAGATGTGTTCCCATGTGTCCCCAACCAAGGCGTTATCACACAACCTTTGCCAAGAAGGGGCCGACATGTGCCAGCCTAACATAAGGCAAAAGCAGCACTGCACAGAAGGGAAAGCTGCATCTCCACATGGTATTGACAGCTTAACCCCTGTCAGGAAGGCGCTGCCGAGGGCCAAGCTGACACAGGATGAGCCTGGGCATAGAGACATACATGCTTGGGAGGTGACGCCTTCTCTGCATTCTGCCCCTCACTACTGTATGTGTGCCAAAGGGCGAGCACAGAAGAGGGTAAAGACAGCTTAATCTCTGCCAGGGAGATTCTCACTTAAGACTGTGTGCAACTATAATACAGCAATGACATTTGCAAACATAATTTGGACTACTTTGAGAGACATGTATTTTAGGGTGATGGAAAGATGCACGGAGGTCATTGACTGGTCCAATTGGACTCAAACTTGTGATGCCAAAACAACACAAACAGACTTGCACTCGCAAAAGTTTGGAAACGCCATCAAGACTGCACTGTCTTCATCGTATCGTATCACATTTTACCAGACAGTGAACGAGGCAAAAAAACAGGTTCCTTCAGAGATTTCTGTTGTGAGAAAGCAAGAGCAACAGAAAGCAAGAGCATTTTCCATTACAATAGAAGAGCAGGTAGGTATTCCTGGAAGCCTCCAAATCAATGCAATAGTACAAAGAAAATACATGCAAAGAGAAACAAAAGCTGTGGAACCTCCAGTGTTACAACCTTATTTTATTGTTGTTTTTTTGGGGGGTTGTTTTTATTTATCCTGCCTGCAGGGCAAAAAGCAAGAAAATGATAAAATGTCAAAATATATTTGATAAAGTAATGCAGATTGAATCAACATTAACGCGAAAAAGATCCATATGTGAATATAGTAGATTTTGCACAGAACAGGCAATTTAAAAAGCAACTTCCTGATGATTTGGTGACACTAGAAGTTCTCATTGAGTGGGATTTCTTTCTTGCAAAAAGTATTTTTTTCAAACTCCGGTTTGATAAGCTTTTTGTTTGGGAGTTTCCTCTCTCAACTTTTTTTTTTTTTTTTTTACCCCAGGTACTCAGGCCTCCTTCATGAATATGAAACTCACTCAAAGTATTTTTTGAAGAAGGTGTCAGGAATACTGAATGAGATACAGCCATCCATGATGACTTCAGGTCAGAACTGAATTCTACTATTTTTCTTATATTGAGTGACAATAGGCTAGAACACATATTTTACAAAAGGAAGCATTTTAAAAGTGAATGTGACAAAAAATAAATAACAATACAAATTACAACTTACAAGTTGACAATGACTCATACTCTTCCAGTTTCATTATTGGCAGCGTACTGCATTTGACTAAATTATGCTCCATGGATGAGTGTGTTGTTACACCATTCAGCTTCTCTGCCAGTCATTGGTGTACCTGAGATATTGTATCCCTGAGCCAGCTGTACTTTGTACACAGCGAGGCATAAAGATTGGGCTGTGCAAAGACGCCAATTGGTTGATGTCCTCATATAGTTTAAAATCAATCAGCATAAATGAAACTGGTTTTGCGCAATTATGATGGCATTTACGGCTTGTCTTCTTGAATTTGAGTGATAGTGAGAACTACTACACCCCAGGTACAGCTGCTGCGCCCCATTTCCCACATCTGATGGCAACATCAACTGCTAAAAAAGCTAAAGTTTGAACGTGGATGTGAATAACATCCTGTATTTTGAAGGTGTGGTTAATTAGGAACAGAATACCTCTTAAGGTTCCATGCCTGTAGCCTTTCTGTCAGATTGTAAGTAGATGCCTCATTAACTGCCTATTTAAACTGGCGTCGCTGCCATCTTGAATGAGGACCCACTCCTCCTCAGGTGCATTCACAAAACAAAATAATAAATCACTGATTTTTAAGGTCAATTTATATGGTTTGGCTTGTGACAAACAGTGAACAAGCACTCAATATCCAGCAAGTGCAAAAATTTGGCTTTTCTTACTAAAATGGCTTCTTATGTCTATGTTGTCTGATACATCTGATGTGTCATTCTAAGCATATCTTAAATTGAAATATGTTCTTGTGTATGCTGTAATTTGTATTTGTATTTGTATTTTTTTTTTTAACTACTGGTGATTATGGCAAACTCATGAACATGTCAATTTCTAACATTCCCACATTGTCAAAAAAGATTACAAGCATAAATCTTAATAGAAATTTCAACACAAGATCAGGGGATATACCTGAGTCTCGTCTCTTGGAAATATTACATTTCTAGCCTCTGCAGTCATAATTTAATATAATATTCTCAGTTTCCAACAATGTTTTACGCATGTCAGTGTGATTAAAAAAAGAGAGGCTAGTTTACTTCATTCGTATTTGTTTTCATAATTGGTATGTGTATATGTCCTTTAACATGCAGTGAATTCAGCTGTACTATGGTCTTTAAGGATGTTTGTAGTTGATGGTTGTCATTCCATTTTTCCCCTCTGGCCATGTGATACAGGAGCATGGAGATGGCAATGAGTCAGAGGAGCGATAAAAGCCCTGTGAGGGAAAAAAATGACAAGCCAGCTGACTTGTGACTACAAGCAGCCATGATTTGGAGCACTACAGGGCAAATGGATTGACCTCTAGTATCTGTGTGAAATGAAAAGAACTGGCACTTGGCTAAAGAGAGGGGGTAAGTGAGAACACATGTTGTACCGATGGCAAATGGTTCCCAAACTTTGTCGCTTGCAGAGAAGAGTTGGTAAGGAGAGGTCAGACAGCTCTACTTAATGGTCTACAGAGGCGACTCAGGGTTTTCTTATAGTAAGCGGAAATGTACAGGATTCTAAATGTTTCCAATCAATCTGACAATAAAAGAAGACATTTGTATTATTTATTTAACAGCCCGGAAGAGGAAATTGATAGTGATCAAAAATGCTGTGCAAGTGCGATCAGAAAAATAAATCAAAAACAAAAATATGCCTCTCTTCTTAATGCACATGGCATGCAATAGAGTGCAAAAATTATGGCAGGAGAGGTAATGGCTGATTACACACTGCTGGAATGGGACATTGATGCACATTTGAAGAGATCGTTTAGAATCAATAGAATCAATTCAGAAAAGGAGGGTTCTAAAGTACTTCCACGGTATCAGAACAAGCTGATAAATGAGATCCCAAAAAAGGATTTCATATGAAAAGAAAAAAACAGAAACCACTAAAGCATACCCTAATCAACCGTTTGTTGATATCAGGCAACAAAGACGTGAATCGTCTAGTATTTTGGCACAACAGATCCTCGCCTCGAGAAACTATCTGTTTATTATGCGACTCAAAACAGCATGTTTATTCATGCAACTTCATTATTGCAGTTACTAAAAGTATATTCTTAACGGTTACAGCAATGTAAAGTTTCACGGGTGTTCCTAAAGGCATCCATCCTCTGCACACGTCTTAATATTTTTTTCCCTTGGCAGTCAAATTAACAAGAAGTGTGATGACATGGTGCTGTGAGGCATATCACCACAAAGAACTCTTCATTAGCCTTTCACACGCAAACACACACAAAGCTGTGATCCTGCTAATGAGACACATATGGACCTCTGATCACCACAGGTGTCTGCGACACCCCTGTGCTTCAACACTCCGAACTGCAGCTTGATGTTTTGTGACACACAAGCACAACAGACTCTGTGCACTTCTCAGAAAATGATTCTAAAACAAAGAAAATTATCAAGTCTAGCAAACAGGAATAGAGACGGGGGAAGGAGAAAAAGCAACAAAATTATCAAAGAGTGAGTTAAAAGTGGACTTACAAAGTGCTTTTGATAAGGTGAGGAAATTGAGTTTTGGTAAAATTGAATGTGAATTCATAATGTGTTCAATGAAAGAGGGAATTTAATAGGAGAGCCAAAAAGAGGAATTTCAGATTTGAAACGTCAATCAGACTCACTGGAGGGGAAACCTGTTTGGTGTAAAAGTGTGTCGGGAGCATCTGTATACATACACAAGTTTGAAGGGCAAAATAAAATATACATGAATAAAAAAGAACAATATGACCACCAACAGGCTAAGTGAATACAACTAATATGTCTTAATAATGGCAACCCTTGGAGGGTGGAATATGTTCTGAGCAATTTGTGCTCAAAGACTGAGATTGGATCTGAGAAACTATGTATATAGATGTTTACATAAAGGGAGTCCAAGCTAGATTCCGTAGTTCAATCAATGTATTGTGGATCAGATCTCAATAGAAGTTATTGCTGGTTCTGGTAGAGGGGTTGTGGAGTCCATGTCTCAATAGGAAGGGGCTATTTCAGCACAAGTAGAAGGAGTACAGAATATTGGAGCTGGTCTTAATGTTACAGATGATGTGGCTCATTAGTGTATCTGTCTCTGAGTGTGCAAGTAATGACATTTTGGTTTGATATTGTTCCGAGATCTTCAACTTCATCAGTGCAAATGAGTCCATTGGACTCTCCAAATTCCTATTTTGTTCGCAGATTTATTTTATTTTTTTTTACATGTGTTTAATCACAACACATTTAAACATTTTGATTGTTAATTTAGGAGTGGAACCCTTCATGTCCCAATGACAGCCAACAAGCTTCACGCTGGCCCAGAAAAAGGAATACATGTTTTAGTTCAGTTTTGATTTTCAATTTTTAGGTGACATGAAGGACATGTTCCTTCTCTGTCAGCTTGTTCAGTAACCAAACGGAAAGATATAAAGAGAGTGAAAGAGGTGCAGATATTAATTATTATGTATTCTCTTACGTTTAGTCCAGAGGAGGTTTGTACAGCACACTTTAACAAGACCTCAGGGGTGCAAAGTGAAATTATAATCTCCCTAACTGGCTCTGAGTCAAGACTTGATCAAATCTTCACTGCTGGGAATAATTAACATCAACACATAGACAACAAAAGATGAAAATCACAAATACATAATAATGCAAATGTGTCTTGAGAGCTGACAAAACAGCACACTTGTGACTTAGATTATATTAGGACTACCAAGAAAATCTGATGAGGTCTTTAGAGCCTTGATTTTTTTTAGAACATTTTTGACTTGTATTGCTTGTGAGTCATGTAAGATTGATGTCAGTCAAACTATTTTACATTTTTGTTCCTTCTATAATTGTGGTTCCTGAAATGATTTTCACATGCTGTTTTCAATAGGCTAAAGGTGATTTAGGGCATTTTCTGTTTGCTTCAAAGGGAATGCAGCCTGAGATATATGGCTATGATTTTGTTTTCCTCCTGAAGATACAAATCATCAATGCACATTTATCCAGGTTCAGTTACAATAAGGTTTAAATTACATGTATTTGTCACATGGAAGTGGCACTGAAAAGGTATATTGGATGGTTTATGAAATGCTTGGTGCACAGGGAAGCACACATTGCATTACAGGGAGCCATGTGACTGTTACAGACAGCACATAAATATAAAGTACTTCTAACAGTCTCAGCACAGCTCAACAGCATCACTGCCAGGTCACTATGCACACAATGTCACTATATGTCTCTCACATCATCCCACAAAATATAATTTTGTTCACTCATGAGACAAATACGGCTTGAGTGAGGACTAAAAACAATAGCATCACCATTAATACTATTTTGTTTTCATAATAATACCAGTCAAAAAGGAGTAATGGTGACTGTTACTGGTGGTCTTACATTAGACCAGTTTTTATTATTATATACAACATTTTTGTGACAGCCCTTGTATGATTGTTATGATGTTAAATAAAAGTCACAGTCAAGCAAACAATTCATTATATTTGCTCACAACTTGTGTGTGGGGGTGTAGATAGATATATGATCACGTTCAGATGAGAATGAAAACCCAAGAGGTGCAAGCCTTTACTGAACATCTCAACTCAATAGACAATAATGCCAACTTCACAAGGAACGATGTCAATAAGAATTACTTGCCTTCTTTGGCCTATAATGCACATATTGAGAAAGACAGGAGCCTCTGCAATGAAGTGCACAGAAAAGCCACACACAGATACTCTCACCGCCCACTGGAATATACATGTATGCTGTGTGCCATCAGAACCTTGAAACACAGCGCTGATAATATACCTACAGTACTGAGGCTCAAACAAAGAAGCAACAACACCTTAGGGAGGCACTTAAGACTCATTGTGAGCCCAGCGGAGGCTTCGAAGAAAAAAGAAAATAGGAAATATAGAAGATTCAGATGAATCTTAAAAAAATTATACATATCTTAATTTCTGTGTCTTTAAAATGTACTTTATAATGGCAAAACAATACAACCACTGGATCAACATACAGTCTGACCCAACATAGAACGGCTAACTGCTTAGGTCCAGGGTTGCTCTGTCTTTTCAAGTATGACGCCATATCCATACAAGCCAAAACAATCTTTTTTTCTCCCTGAGGTTCTCAAGAAAAGTTCTGTATTTGAATGAAAATATATTATTGCATGTTTAAGACAAAATATAATAATTGGCAACAGCAATTCACATAACCTGTCCACCGATGCATGCATCATTCAATCCTTTTAACAGTTTAGGGCAGTGTTGTGCCTGAATGAGTTCAATGAATGCTCGTTCATGAACTCGTTCATATTTTGGGCGAACGAGAACTGCCTGATGAACGTTACTGTGAGAGTGCTCATTCTGGCATTTGTGAACGGCGCTCTCACAGTTGTTTAAGACAACAAGAAAAGTTATCCTACAGCCTTTGACTGACCCTCTGGTGGGGTGATTTTGATTTGCAGGCCATATTTCTGACATCCTTGCTCTGATGTCTGTCTCAGTGTTTCATCTCAAAATCCCCAAACCTGCTGACCTGTGGTACCACCCTTATGTAAGTCAAACCCATTGCCATGATAGGGACCGCGTGACCATGTACTTTCTATTTTGGACAAAACACATAGAAATGCACACACACGCACACACTGTGGCCGTGTCAAAATTGAAGGGCTCTAAGGGACCATTTATCTCTGGCTGGCACAGGACAGTAATGATCGAGTGATGGAAGCAGATGAGGAAATGGAATGATGCAAAGAGATAAGAATAAAAATGAGAGAGAGGGCCCATGGGTTGTCCAGGCGTTCCATTAGGATTCCAGACAATTCACAGTCAGGTCTTCTTCCCGTATGAGGATGAGAACAGACGGGAGAGAGAGAGAGGGAGAGAGAGATGAGAGAGAGAGAGAGCGAGAGAGAGAGGCACGATGCGACAGGGGAAGATGAAAGAAAACAACTACAGTGAAAATGAATCGTGTTTGAAAAGAGGTACAGCGAGAAAAAGTAGAAAATGAAAGAAGGGGAAACTGAGGACAAGTTGGGTGATGATTAGGACGAAGGGAAAAGAATGGGGGGGGGTCGTGAGAACAAAGAGAAGAGAGGGGAAGTGCAGAAAACAAAAAGACATGGACAAAGGAGGTAACAGGTAAAACTGTGCCCACATCATTGGGGAACCTAATACAGTCTGACAAGAGAAAAACAAATAACACAGAGAGGAGTTCCAGATACAGCACAGTCTCCCCTCAGCAACTAACACACTGGAGAAATATAGTGCCACCAAGTATTGCATAGATCAGTTGTGATCATCTTGGCTTGGCTGACAGTATCGAATATGTGCACGTCCACCTGGTGCACTGGCTCTGCCTCTCTCTTGCTTTGGATCTAAATCCAAGGAGAGGAAAAACAGGACAAAAAGAAGCATCTAAATAATTATGACCTGCATATAAAAGCTAATGAAGCTAAAGAAGTTAACACAGCTTTAGTCAGTATACAAACATGAAATGCAGGACATCATTGTAAGAGTATGCTTATATTCCATTTTGATAAAGTAGTGAGAACTAACTGCAGGACTAAAAGAAATTCATTGGAAAAAAGATCTATGGCATAACGATTGCAGCTGAGTTAGTTACAAAAAGTCCTGAATGTCAAATGCTATTCAGTCATCTACACAAACACTTGAGGTGTTGATTTAGTACACTGGCCTGATTAAACTGCCTGATTAAGCCTATACGCGAATGCTTTAACAAAGGGTACCACTGAAATGCATCTTGTTATTTTTGCTTATCCAAAAAGCTTTATTCAAACTCGAAAGTTGCCACTTTTAACTACTTTGTGCACTCAGAAACAACAGAAAAGCCTGATCAGCATAAAAAGAGCTCTGTATGGTGACCCAGATCTTTTTATTTATTCATTGCTGCAATCATACTGCATTGTAAACAGCCTTTCAACTCAATCTAATGTGTCAATATGATGATTGCACAGCGACAAATCAGAGCTTGAGAAAACTGACTGTGCTGCAATTAGAGTGACATTAGTGCCAGTTTTTAGAGATCATAGATAGAAACAGCAGGTGTGTAAAAACACAGCTTTCAAGGTTATTTTGACATAATTTAGCTTTATGTTTGAAATGATTATCTCACAACAAAATGTATATGTTATCAAGACCTTCTCCCAACCTGGATTGATAATTCATTAACAGCTGTTAGTTGTGTCATTTTCTGTGGCGCAACAATTTATTACTGCTTTACACCAACTTCAAATAGGTGCCTGTCATACTGAAAAGTGTTTGAGACTTCAAATTTGATATACCCTATTCTTCACAAGCCACTAGATTCAATGAGGCCCCAGTTAAAATACCATGAGGGTAGAAAGTTTAAATTATTGATATGAAAAAGAAAGACTCCCACTATACACAGTTTAACAACTGTGTCCATTAGGGCATGGGACAACAACCTTAACTCGGTCATTGCAACAGAGACATAAATCACGCTGGTGCACCCATGAACATGACTTTCCACTCTGTATTACGCACGTCTGAAACACCGGCTGTTTGCCTTTCTGCCTCTATTCTCGCTCTATTCTCTTTTATTCAGATGAGCTTGTGATGTGTATATTCAGGTTCAATGAAAAACAGGAGGCCATCTCAGAACGGTGACTTAAAGATGCCCTTGTAGGATTCAGCTGAATATTCAGTCAATGATTTGTGTCCATTAGCTTGGACAGATGACTGATCAGCATCTGCGTGGTGTTCACATCTTGAATGCATAATAGATATAGTATTTAGGATTATAAAGCCAAGAAGTAGCCAGTGAGTGAATCAAGTGATATTCACTGAGTACAAACAAGCAAACAAAACTACCCTATTTACTTCCTGTAATGATTATCCTATTTCAGATAAGTCTGAGAAAGAGTAGAGATGTTACCTTATAATACCAACACAAACAAAAAGGTGCTTGGGGGTTGAAATGAACATCAAAGAGAACTCAGCCACTCTTACATCTACATGTCTATGAGAAGAATGTGAATCTGTTCAGTTTAATCTATGCCAATGTTCATAGGATGTTTTGCAAGTGAAATCCTCTCAAGGCAAATATAAAAACTTTTTTTTTTCTCAAATATAATAAACATCTAAAATGTTACATGCTGGAAATAAGTTGATGCATAAACTTAATGTTATGACAACAAAGGAAAATAAGCTTCATTAACTCATTTGCTCTCTTGCTTCTCTATTATTCTGCTTCTGGCTGGATTGAGGGGGCGTCTTCACCCCTCCTTCTTACAAAGCATTGCAAGCTGGTACACTACTTTGCTGAGATCAAAGACTTGCCACACTGCAGCCTTTGTTCCCTCCTGCTGGGCAAAAAAATATATATTTCATTGTCTGTCTCAGAGAGTGTCATTGATCCCCATACAAGCACGAAAGGCGAGAGAGATCTCTGTGATACCTTGAGTACAGAAGACCCATGAATGAGTCATGGTAATATCACCAACAAGGTTTATTCCCAAGATAAGCAAATGCAAATAAACAGAAAACAATGTAGTTTTGAGAATTATCCTCTTTACATATTGTGTCTTGTTCTTTTGAAAAACATGTCCTATTGATTAATGCTGTTGTTCACTTATTGGTAATTGTAAAAAGTCATTGCAACCAAGTTGCAATCAAGTGGAGAAATAAATCAATGCAAGATCTGACTATGCAAAAAATGTCAAGACCACGCGTGAAGAAAGGAGGTTGGCGGTATTTTCAATGTCAATGACGCTCAGATCACTTTACAGTTAGAGTATATTTACATTAAGGCCCTGTTTACATGACAACGAATACGAGTGTATCCGAAAAACTTCATTCACTTTTGGGGGGTCCGTTTATACGGCACCAGTTTGCAGATGCACTGTATCAGTGAAGTTTTTAATCTGGCTTCTAAGGTGGAAAGATTCTTTCATGGCCACTAATCCCTCCTGCAGAGACTGCAGATCTTGTTAGAGCGCATGCACATCTCTCCCCCTCCCCCCTGCTCATGCAGTTGTAAACAAATATGGCGACGCCATAGTGGTATAACTCGCAGTCCGTATTCTAGGTTTATTGTCCATGTGAGTAGTTTTATAGTTGAGACTCAACCCTGATAGCATCAGACGCGTCATCAGTCCATGCGGATGTCGGGTTCTCTACATTTTCTTCACGTTTATAGCATATTGTTCTCTGCAGACGCATCTGTGTAGTTTCAGTACAAAAATCAAGCAACGGCGCCCTCCTGTGGCTCGGCATACTAACTACACCACTGTCCCTGTGTCCACTGATGCAGCGTAAACACACTCCTTTTTTTAATCGATTAGGTATTGTCATGTGAAACGCTGTCGTGTAAACAGGGCCTACATTTTGTTGGGAGTTCATTCAGCTTGATTATTAGATACATTGAAATACATTAAGCTCTCAGCACGTAAACATCCTTGACTGACTGACGGATCATATGCCAATGACGTAAAACCAATCTGTCCCTCTCTAATGAACTAAATTGTGTCTGTTAACCTCAATAATAATGTCAGGTTTTTTTTTTCTTTTTAGTAGGTTTTATTGATACTGTACTTATAAAAATGTTGTCAAAGGTCACAATCACTAGACACGCTGCATATGCTGCAGGCTATAACATTGCCTTTGAACATTATATGTTGCCCTGTACATTCAACTTGTACAGAGCAACGTTCTGTGTGCTGTAACTAGCCTGGCCTTGCCAAGTATAGCAAACTAAATTTACCCAAACCATTTTACTCAAATTGTCAAACAATTGTCTTACAAACAGCTTGTTTTGGGTCATTGTTTATTTGCATTTGATTGACTCACTAAATGGTGGAGGTCGGCAAAAGCCTGGACGTGTGATAACTAATCTATTATCTGGAGAATTGATATATATATATATATATATATCATGGGAGGACAAGCCCCTACATGGGAGGACAAGCCCCTACATGGGATGTACTACTGGAACTTAACTGAAGTGGCTGATCTCAAGAAGTCCAAACCAATGGCTAGAGAGGGCTGGCCTACAGGACAGTACAGAGGCCCTCATCCTGGCTGCACAGGAGCAGGCTCTGAGCACCAGAGCGATAGAAGCCCAGATCTACCACACCAGACAAGACCCAAGGTGTAGACTGTGCAAAGAGGCACCTGAGACAATCCAGCACATAACTGCAGGGTGCAAGATGCTGGCTGGGAAAGCATACATGGGACGCCATAACCAAGTGGCTGGCATAGTGTACCGAAACATCTGTGCGGAGTATGGGCTGGAAACCCCAAGGTCACAGTGGGAGACCACCCCCAAAGGTGGTGGAGAATGACCGAGCGAAGATCCTGTGGGACTTCCAGATACAGACAGACAGGATGGTAATGGCGAACCAACCAGACATTGTGGTGGTTGATAAAGGGCAGAGGAAAGCCGTCGTGGTGGATGTAGCAATACCAAGTGATGGTAACATCAGAAAGAAGGAACATGAGAAACTTGAGAAATACCAAGGGCTCAGAGAGGAGCTGGAGAGGGCTTGGAAAGTGAAGGTGACAGTAGTGCCGTGGTAATCGGAGCACTCGGGGCAGTAACCCCCAAACTGGAGGAGTGGCTACAGCAGATCCCTGGAACAACCTCGGACATCTCAGTCCAGAAAAGTGCAGTACTTGGAACAGCAAAGATACTGCGCAGGACCCTCAAGCTCCCAGGCCTCTGGTAGAGGACCCGAGCTTGGAATAGAAAAACAGGTGACCGCCCGCGGAGGGGAATTTTTTATTTTTTAAAAATATTTATTTATTTTCTTTTTTTTCTTGCTGTTATTGAAGTTGAATTGTTGAAAGGCATTGAGGGACTGTCTGGAAATTGGAAGTCATGCTTTTTAACATTTGAATACACAGGAGAGGATACAAAGTTAATCATATTTACATGTGTGCTCTAACCAAACAAAGACACATGAAGAGGGTTAAAGACAAATATACAATGAAAGAACCATAGAGACATGTAATGAGACAGCCTTAAAGGAAAACAATTGTAATGTATTATGAGATCAAGAATTCAAATACAATAAAGGACACAAAACTGCCTTGTGGCTTGGATACAGTCAGTAAGAAAATATTCATAAACCACAATGTATTTGCATGTATTATGTGGAGAAAAAAGAGCAACATGGCATGGGAGCATGATCTACAGTTAGTTGTCACAGCGTGAAAAACTGAAATGAAAAGAGAGGGAGTAAGGATAGAGGGCAGTAGGAGGTATGGGGGACTGAGGGCACAGGGGAACAGAGACAGGGAGGGTAGAGCCATGAGGCCAGTGGATGAGAAACCAAGAGCAAGAATGAAATACGGGGCAAGAGGAAGAGAAATATTGGCTTTCAGTCACTCACACACACACACACACACACACACACACACACACACACACACACACACACACACACACACACACACACACACACACACACACACACACACACACACACACACACACACACACACACACACACACACACACACACACACACACACACACACACACACACACTAAGCCCACGCACACAGAGGCCTTATTGTGTTTTAATGCAGTTTAATAGGGCCCTTTCTCCAGGCCAGGGGGAGTGCAACCAATCCATTGCTATGCTGTACACACCACCGTTCGGAGAAGAGGGAAGGAATTGAGAAAGAGACAGCAGGAGTAAAGGAAGGAAGAGAGGGAGCAAGGGAATTCAGTTTTCTTTCTGCCAACCTTGACTCATATTGTCGGCTCCCTTCTCTCGTTCTCTTTGTCTCTCATTTGGCATTTATTACTCAACCAAGGATCTTTATGTCTTCACTTGAGATACCATGCTGGTGGGTTTGCATGGATAATGCCATGTTCTACAAATTATGTATGCTTTACATTACTGCTGATCTAAATAATACCATCGGGCCAAAGTGTTTTGTTTTTTTTCTTCACAAGCTTTGAATTCTAATGTACCTCCTCCTGGCATGTCGGAGTGCTGAATCGCTTTTATTATGTCTTATGTCTTAAGTAGCGGTTCATTACTAAAGCCTACTCAATGTACTGTGGTTAACCCATTCTGTAGTGACCATGGAACCTTCAGTAAAACCCAAGGCTGGTTTCATAACACTTCCCTTCCTTCAACCCTGTGTGATCTGCCCATGGCACCCAATGTACTGCTGTCAGAACAGAAAACCAACATGCATGCCTGGACAGCACTACAGCCATTGAAGCGACCCCTATCAGTGCTTTCCACTCATGGTGTTCCATTTGGATAATGGTAGCAGTGAGAGCAGTGACGGCTGGCCTGAGCCTTTCAGAGCACACAGTATACTTTACCCACCATGATTCAATGACAGTAGACAGAATCTAGGTTGTGGCTTCATGTCATTTCTTTCAACCAGAAAATCAGTGTGGTATTGTAGGCAGCAGCATATTCACAAAAAGCAACAGCCGAGCTCATGTTTCACTTTGATCATAAGTGGTTTCCTTTTAGTATGTCCAAAATCATGGCTGTGATATGATGGCCAATATCACCTCGGCAATAGAGCAAGGTCTTTCAAAGAAAAACCCTTACTCTCCAGTTTAGTAGGGAGGTCCAGAATAACATTGTTAGACAGAGAGGTAATGTCTGCACAAAATTCATTGTTCTGGTTCCAGCTCTACACCACGGAGTAAAAAGCCCGTTGATGTAGTTTCCCTGGATCATTAATCAGCCTTCTCTCCAGTCTTCTTTTGGTGCTTTTAGTCAAACTGCACACATGCATTATGTGAATTCAAGGCAGTAATACTTCCAAAGCTGGCTCTGTCTTTCCTCAATATTCTCTCCTCCTGAGAAGATTTATTAAGTGCCAACAAGCAGATGCTGCAGTACTGATGCTCGGATGGTATTAACTAATCAACATGCAAGACCATATCTTTCTATAATAAAACCCAAACATCAAAAAACACTAAAAATGTTAAGACTACTGTCTAGCTATTGATAAGTGAAAAGTGCACAATTTATGGTTCATGTTTTTATGGCTAGGTGGGTATATACAAGTTCAACACAGGAAAAAAGATAATTTATGTCCAACAAATGTATTATTCCTGTTGCTACATCAAAAAAGAACAACTATTCTATTAACAATATTTTATGACATCCATCGAGTATGAAAATCATAGGTCAGGCATATAAATATATTAGGCTTATGAAATATAGTTAAACAAATGCTGAATCATCCTAACACCATCTTCTTGTTGAAAGTTTTCGAGGATACTAGTTAATTAACCATGAGAGACCAATGAGGATTACTTAAATGTCATGTTTGCTAAAGTTTCTGGTGCACTGCCTGTCTGACTCAAACACCCTGGGAAGGAATTTATCCACTCACCCTAAGAAACTATCATGTTTGCCAGACCAGATTATCTTACAGAAAAGCCACCAGGAATTGCCCTATCCATTAGAATTGTAATTTGTTATTCAGGAGGTATTAAAGTCATGATTCACAGTTTCTTCCCAGACTGTGAGTCTGACACCCACATGTGCCAACCCCCCCCCCTCTAAATTTTATTACTGTACTACAGCTGTCAGGCAGAACATGCTTCTAGCCTCGTTGTGACTCGGTGAACAGTCCTGGCTGATTGTTAAGTTTGAGGTTTGACCTACTGTGAATCTCGTTCTGTCACTACGGCCAACAATTGTGGAGCTGCCTGCTGGAGGTGACTATTGGTGTTTTAAAAAGCAGGCTCAAGAGCCACCTTAATTAATTAATTAATATACTTTTGATATAACCAATGTTTTATTTCAATTTTCTATCGATTAATTTTAAAAGATCTTCTTTATTTACCCCAGAAGCCAGATTGACACTGACATACACAATGATGGCACAGAGTAGCAAACACTAACTATAAATGATTATCCCAACATGTCCCTTGAATCTTGCATAATCTGTGCATACCTGTCATGAATGTTGCAGAATAAAATTCCAGTTATTTTCTTACTGATTTTTTTTCAATCCTTTTTCGTAATTCCATTGGCAAACGTACAGCCAGACCACAGTGTAATACCCGCACACATTCCTGCTACCTTTACACTTGTTATCCCGCTGTCCTCAAATCTTAACGGAAGTCTCAACACTTTAATACCATCTCTGTACACAGATGCTGCGCATTTCACTGCCTCGGGGATACACACAAACTCTCCCTCGCTTCATGTCTCTGTCTCGATCTTCCTTCGACTTACACAGTCAGTGAGCAAAGAAGTGTACAGGGTGTAATTCAATTAAGCTATGCAGAGTGTAAGAGCTGGTTGGTGGTTTTTATAGCCGATCATTTGAGCAATTCATCTCGGGTTACAGACATTGGCCTTAAAGTCACAGAGTTCTCTTTAGACAAAACCTAGACAACTGCCCCTTCTTTTCTCAAGCTGGCAATAAAGGTAGTGTTGATAATTGATTTTAATTTCCTATGTTGCAGGAAGGTTGTTTGTTTGTTTTTTTTAAATCAAGGTTGGAAATATTTAGTTTCCACCGCCATTTGTTTTCCCAAAGACTGTAAATAGACGCGTGTGTGTGTGTGTGTGTGTGTGTGTGTGTGTGTGTGTGTGTGTGTGTGTGTGTGTGTGTGTGTGTGTGTGTGTGTGTGTGTGTGTGTGTGTGTGTGTGTGTGTGTGTGTGTGTGTGTGTGTGTGTGTGTGTGTGTGTGTGTTTTGTATGACTTGTGTTATATTTTATAGATGTTTTACAGCTGGCTATAACACAAATTGCTCCTTGGAAATAATAAAAATGTGAATGTTAAAATTAACTTGTTAGTTGAAGACCAACCAATCATCATAAAACACCATGCTAAATGACAATGTATGTCATAGTAATATGCTGAGTTCAATTTAGTTTAAGTGGATCATTAAAAGTTCAAGGATAGTGAAGAATGGGCGATTATTAGGATTGATTAAACATTGTGATTCCTATTTTATCAAGCACATGCTCATATGCTGGAAACCAGACAGAGAACACGTCCTCACACTAAACCACAACAAATACTTCTGCAAATGCGGTGTTCAAGTTGCCTCTCTCCCTTGGACCTCAGTCCAAAACTGGACTGTGGTGTTATCATAATGCTTAATGATAAAGAAAGCTGAGAAAGCTCCTATTACTGAGTAAAAGTAAAAATGATACTATCAAACTGTGAAACTGTGACAGAGCTTTATGAATGACCTACTGTAACGATCAAACAACTAGTATATCCCATGCAATACAATAATACATTTGTGCTCAGGCTCAATTGTGTGTGTATAATTATGTCCGAGATGTGCACAGTACAATCTCGTTGATGGATTGAACATTCCTCGAAAAAAAGAAGAAAAAAAAACTGGAAAGCTGTTGATCCACATACTAGGGTCAACTTTTAGTCTCATTAGAATCAAATGCCCACTCTTAAGTCCATCAACCAACCGATCAACTCTATCATATATCAATATTTTTTGCATCTTAAAACATCAATTATATTCTCTCTCCTGTTTTCCTTCTATAGCCCCTTTTTTTCTGTAACCAGCAGTATCCATTGGGGCTGCTCAACATAAATCTAATTTATCTATATCAATATTATCAACTTGCATATCGCAAAACACTTACTGAATTCCACTAAATACAATGTCTAAATACAGTGTCCATACAAGTTCTGTATGTCAACATACATATTTGGTCAATCAGATGGAGCACTCCTTTATCTCTTATTTTCACCATCATGTTATACCTGATGGCAACAAGCAAGTAGCCGGAAACACAAAAGTAGAAAAATAAAGGAAAATAAATTACTGAAAACAACAAAGTAAATGACTCCTCTGTAAAAACACAGCTGGTGGGAAATGCTGACGCAAAAAAGTAAAACAAACAGGGTTGAGTTGTGTCTGGTTAAATTGCATGCAAGAAAAAAAGAACAAAAAAAAAAAACACTGGTACAAATCTAAAAGATTCTTATTGTCAATTTCAATACCTAGCATTGTCGGATATTGCATTTTGAAGCACTGGAATGTGCCTGCTTCTAGGTTTATGGCACAAAGATGGTGTAATCTCACTTTTTTGTGCCAATTTCAAGCCATTCTGTCCTACTGCTGAATACTTTGAATCGACCAATATTTTTCCAGCATTGTAAGCTTTCACGAGCCATTTGTTGGTCACCTGGCAACCAGTGACACTTGGCAGTTTCTGGATATGCACGGTGAGAAAAACAAAAGTCCTGGATTTACCTTCAAGGGAGTCAGTGTGTTGACAGTGTGGTTAAAGATAAAAGTATGTGATACATTGGCTTGCTTGGACGGCCGTTCTGTATGACAGATAAACTTGCAAAAAAAGCACACTTCCTGCCACTGATCACAGAGATAAGAAGAGTCGAGTGCCGCTACAGGCATTCAGTATGTATACATCTTGTTAATTGTCAGTGATATACAGTACATTTGGTACATATTAGTCAGATAAGCAATATATAATCTGTTAAGGACTTAAGAGAACTAATATGGCAATCCATGCTTATATATTTGGACTGTGTCATAGCTTGCATCCTTGGAGCAATGTGACATCAGTGGTAAAGAAATATTACCACATCAGCCTCAACACAACATAAAAAATTCATGTATATGTTTGATGTTGCAAGCATATCCTCAGTTTGGCCACATTATATCACTGCAGTCATCTGCAACCCAAAATAGGCTTTGCTGAATGCCATCCAGCTTGTTTACCCGCCAAGAAATTATGAGATGCAGTGAACCACAGTGTCATTAAAGTGCAAGTGCTTCGCCACTGCTGCCTCTTCTACCACTGTCATACAAATTTGCTTTGCTGCTGGCAAAGCGACATTTTCTTAGGGGTGCAATGTTTTGAGCCTTAGCAAAAAGCAGAATAAATCAGTTTACTATTGTGAAAGCAACATGCTTGTCTTAAAGTTCACTCTCATTTTGTGTGTGTGTGTGTGTGTGTGTGTGTGTGTGTGTGTGTGTGTGTGTGTGTGTGTTGTGTGTGTGTGTGTGTGTGTGTGTGTGTGTGTGTGTGTGTGTGTGTGTGTGTGTGTGTGTGTGTGTGCAGATGGCCAAATATGGCTAAATGGCTATATATGGCTAAAATAAAACAAAAGTACATTTACAAATTAAAATGTTTTTGTACTTCCAAACTCATTTGGTTGAAGTTGTGGTAAAATCAATAAGTTGTCTGCATCACTGAGAAAGATACTGAAAGATAAATGACAGCCTGTGGAATGTCCAGACAGACATCGCTATCTCACCCTAAATTTATAGGAATTGAGTTGTGCATTTCCTTTCATGCAATCATAAATTATCTACTGATTCCTGTCAGTGATGTGCACCTGTTCTTTTCAATTCTAACAATAAAGTCTCTGTCCCTTTGTTCATAAAGAGGACTAAATGATTACTTGCATGCACTTTCATTTCATTTTACAATGTCTGCTGCTAATAGCATACTGCAAGTGAAAAATGAACTTGGATTTAATGGGTACCCATCGCTTCAAGAATTCAGTGGGTATTTTTGATGGCTCCAGGACAATTTGACAGTGGTTTCTGCTCCTGAGAATTCGGGAGCAGCAACAACCACAAGGAAATTCCACAGGTGCTCGAATGCAAAATGTATTTGGACAGATGGTGAAGGTGACTGACGCACTCTGAGGACACAGTACACACAGAAATCCCCTTTTTCTTAAAGTGCTTTTCTTACAGGACTGATCAAATATAAATGAATTAGTGGCTACACCAAACACAAAATATTGAGTTTCCCTTTTAAAGTGGTTTACAACAGGTTCAAACTCCCAGAGGGGATTTGTGATAGAACTGTAGCTTGATGGATGCTGAGAACATGCACATACACAGATGGAGCCCGGAGAGCCATTTGTGTTCAGCAGACAGCATATCAGAGGGCTGTGAGCACCGTGGTCCCATGGTAATACACATCAAGTGCAGTGCATCCTCTTCTCACCTCTCCGTCGTAATTTCTTTCACCAATCTTTCCTTCATCATCCTCTCTTCTCTTCTCTTCTCCACTTGTTGTTTCATTTTTACACAACTGTGCCTTACAGCACTTTATACACAGTGTCAAACCTCTTCACCAACACTCCTGCTGCACCGTCGAAGTCATCCTACAAAGTAAATATCATGTGTCGCTCTCCAGCTATTTGTGCAGCTTTCGCTCCTCTCTTTGTTCTATACATTTCATTTTCTATTCCTGCACCTGAAAGTCAACCTTGCAAACACTTCTCACCTCTTCACATGCATTACTCAGCTTTTGAATTTATATTAGAATTTTTTTTTCTCTCACTTGCTAACCGTCGAGCAGGTTGTCTTTGAAAATATCATTGTTCTCCATGTCCATTATATAAATTTTCTCCAACTTTCTTTCATTCTGTTTTTCTTTCACCCGACCTCTCGAGCCCTCCTGTTTCACTGTTCCAGCCACGAAGATGATTAAATTAGATGCCCTGTCCCATTATTCATGAGGTTCCACTCATGAATTCACATTTCTAAAACCAACTGGCAGTACACGTCAACTTAAACCTCTTTGTCCTCAGCTCCCTCCATTTGTTGTCTCTTCTCCTCATGCCTTGTCACGTCTTTTTCTGGCTTCTCTTCTCCTCTCTCTCTATCTCCTTTTATCTGTCAATCTGCTCTCCTGCCATACTTTTTTTTTTAATTTGCTCATCCTTTCATTCTATCCATCTGTTCATCTCCTCACACTTTGTCTCCTCTTTTCTCATGTTCAGGAATCAGCACCCTCGTCTCTAGGCTCTTTTCACAACGTACCCTCCCTAGCCATGTCATTCTCCTCCATCTTCTCTTTCTTACTTTCTCTTCTTTCTCTCTCACTGACTCTCAGAAGACCTCCTGGCTAAAAGGTGTGAAGGAGGAACTAAGTGCTTTCTCTTGTCTATAAACACTGTCCTTTATGCCTGCATGGCTCTGGGCCTGCCCGGCTGTGGGAGGGAAAGAAGGGAGCTGTCTGCAGAGATTTATCCATTGCTCAATCTCCTATGTCAAATTTTTTTGCACATTTTCTCTTCCTCACCTTGTCATCTTCAAGTGAAAGAATGGCTAGCAGCAGAATGAATTAAAGAGCAATAAAGAGAGATGACCTGACGGCACTAAGCAACCCAGCATATAGTTTAATCTCTGATATACTGAACAGCTAGACCTTGGAGTAAGAACAGTAAATATACTTATAATGAATGTAAGTGTCCTTTCTAACTCATGTCCTGAGAAATTATTTTCCTAGGAAAATGCATTTATGCAAGAAAGATTACAATTACATAAAGAACATGTCAAAAAGTTATCACAAGATCACAATAAAGTTAAATTCCCAAACTTGAACAGGGGAGCTATTTAGGAAAACAAAAACAACAGTTTCTTGAGATGTTTGGGTCTCTGCTTTATACCAGAGGGTAGGGCTAAGAAGTGCCTTCAGTGACAGTAAATAAAGGATAAAGATGTTGGATCTTTATTTCCAAGGTAAGGGGATCTACGGAGGTCTGCTTCAGGCATACTGGAGGCTTACACCTTGAAATGAAGGACTGTTTGTGCTACAATAAAAAAATAAATAACTCAAGAAAAGAGGGGGATAAGTGAATGGAAGAGGCATCAAAGACAGATCTAAAAAGCATGGTGTGTCTTCTGATCCAAGGAAATTGGACTTAAACAAAATATAGCGGCCCTGATTTACTGAACTTTAAATAAAGCTTGCAAAACTGCATGTCCACACCAATATATATTGCTTTCAGTGTGGGTGATGAGTTACATTTAAATGACTAATGCTTGTCATGGAGGGCACCATTCAACATGTTATAGGTCTCTTCCAGTTGTAACACAACTGAATGCTCTTCATTGAGCTCTTTTACAAGCCTGATGATGACCATCATCATAAATGTGTAGGATGGTGGCCCTCCAGGACCAGGATCTGACAACCCTGCCTTAGACTCTGTGTACATGAGAATTATCTGCAGGGTAACAGTATGTGAATAGAGCAATCCAGGAGATGATTGGCCACAAAGTGAAAAATACCAGCAACACATTTGCTTAACTAATCATACTTTACTTTTGTGCTTAACTCCTCATGTTTAACTAATCATAGTTTATCAATCTCCTTGGGGAAATTCATCTCCACAGTAGAGACCTGTCTTCTGTGGTGAAAACACATGAACAATCCAAGCATTTTCAGAGGAAATGTATCACAATGCAGCGTATATTAATCAAATAATGTATTTGGAAAATGTTTCATATCCATGAGGAAAATGTGCAAGAGCACATGTATATTACACAATATTACATCTGCACCCATAATTGTACACGCAAAACTTAAGTCCACAATGTAAAGCAACACTGAATAAATGAATGATGTGACTAACACAGTTTAAAATTGTTTAGAATTTCAAAAGATAAAATATTATTGAACCATAATACTATATGTATCTTCAATCACTACATTTATATCATGATCAGTTTTTGGACTGATCAGCACAATTTCAACTTTTGACGGTGTTGATGAAGGACATTTTTAACAGGACTGACATTTTATATGATAGAGAAATTATATGTGGGGGCGTTGCGCTTATGGGTGTTTACATCTAGTTGAATAAAGAGCTGACATTTCAATCTCTATTTTCTTTAGTCACTCAGGAGGGCACCAAATGCACAAGGGATAGACAATATACCAGCCAAAAAGCTCATTATCTGCAGCCACAATCCCTCTTCACCCTTCCCTCTTCCAATTTTCTTCCTCAAACCACAGAGGATGAGGCTTATCTTATTTTCTTGTTCTGCATCTCTCTCTCTCTCTCTCTCTCTCTCTCTCTCTCTCTCTCTCTCTCTCTCTCTCTCTCTCTCTCTCTCTCTCTCTCTCTCTCTCTCTCTCTCTCTCTCTCTCTCTCTCTCTCTCTCTCTCTCTCTCTCTCTCTCTCTCTCTCTCTCTCTCTCTCTCTCTCTCTCTCTCTCTCTCTCTCTCTCTCTCTCTCTCTCTCTCTCTCTCTCTCTCTCTCTCTCTCTCTCTCTCTCTCTCTCTCTCTCTCTCTCTCTCTCTCTCTCTCTCTCTCTCTCTCTCTCTATATATATATACCGGTGCCACTGCATTAGCCTTTCTGAGTATTTCATTAAAGTGCTTCTCATACTTCACTCCTTTCTACACTCACCTGCCTGACCCTCACACTTTGCTGTTTGTGTGTTGCTTCGTGTGGATGTGTGCAACAATGCACTGGGGAACTGCCAGCAACAGGTCCAATAATGGGCTAAAAAAACAGAAGAAATATTCCTGACAACCCCCTCATCTCCTGGCTTTGAAACCAATCACACTTTCATGATTTGCAAACGTCTTCTATTTGAGTACCATGGTAACATGGTACTCAAAACATGCATGGTTTGGTGGCCAGCTCGTCATCAATAATCAGTCAAAGGACCATCTGTGATCGCCCTTCTTTGGATTGCATGGCTCAATGTAAATCTTGTCCTCTTGATGTCATAGGTTGCCTGGCATAGTAAATTGATCAATTGATCATTTCAAACGACTATGTTCAGGTCCCAGCCAGATCTTTGGTTGCCTTGTTGTTGATTTTTTTTTTTTTTTGTCTTATGCTGTAGAATTATATGGCAAACGCACTGACAGAAGCAGATCGTTATGTTGTCTCTTCTCATGATACCTGATGTCCTAAAACTTTAAGGTTGTCCTGATAACAAGAGGCTTTTAACCTTCATGTCATCATACGACCTGCAAGTTCAAGTTCGTCACTTTCTCAGCAAATAGTTACTCACTTTGTTTTTGTTTACTATTTTTTACCTCCTCTCCCACTAACAATTTGAGCTTTTCGTTTGGCAAACTCACTGCTGCAATGTGTTCCCACAACTTTCCCAAATCCAAACCCCTCATCTGCATCTGACATCAAGAAGAGTGTGAAAAAACTACCAATCCAACTCACATGTACAACTAGTAAAAAAGACTACAAAAGCTGTTTTGGTTAGTGAAATTGGTTTGTTGGTTAGTGGTTAGTTAGAGTTACACACCAAGATTTCCTCCCAACATTTGGTTTGTTGGGAGTTATTTATGTTGAGGCCTGACAATGAGTAGCAATAGACAAACAATATAAACGTGTTTAAGTAATGATGGTATGTATATTAGTAATTGTAAAAACTATAACCTTAAGCGAGTCAAATGTGCATGTAGAGTTAGAATATTTGGATGGCTGCTCAACAATAAGTCACCTGCATCCAACAGTGCTGTTTATTCTGTAAATAAGCTTACAGTATTTTCTGTTGTTCTGTAACTTCTATTTAGTCTCGAAGTGAGGATGGATGGGTTAGTGGATGGATGGATGGATGGATGGATGGAGAGGAGAATCGGCTAAAATGGAACAAATGGAAGCTCGTCATGTCCTTCAGGGGGTTGTACATTGGGTAAAATATAAAGCAAAGTGTATTATTTGGAGTGATGGAGGTCTGACAAATGTGCCCACTGTGTTTAAAGTTTTACGATAAATGTAACTGATCTCCTTGCCTCATTCAAAATGACTCTGACCTCATTGATGCAACATTCTTATTTACCATTCTATTCTGATGTATTATTGTTGATATTTCATAAATATTGTCATTTTAAACATTTTGGACATGTGACAGATGCACACGCATGCGCAACACACATCCATCGATAAACACAATCACACAGCAAACAGAGAGATTAATCTTGTTGCTGTTAGACACAAGGATTCCCCCTTGATCTTTGCAACCACAGCTATGTTTGTGAGTGAGTGAGGGAGGGAGTGAGCGAGCACACACTTGGCAACATGCCATTACATTAATTTAATGGACACTGACAGGTGTAATGAGTTGATTTTGATTGCAATGTGCTTGCCTCAAGCCAGTAGAAGCTTTCATTTATTTGTGCTGCTGAATACAAGCAGAATAGACACAAAAGAGTGCTTAATATCCAAAAAGGATATCCCCCTGATTTCAAATCAGGAGGAAATTCCATGGCTGCTCAAAACTCATTACAAAAAAAAAATAAAAATCAATGCATTGAAAAGAGAAGCATTTCATAGTTGGTGCCCACAGTACTGTACCATTGTTTATCTACTAAGGATTTTATCCACTGGTTGAACAAACTGCCAAATTAAATGATCTTTATGGGAAGAAACTGTCAAATTCTTAGGCTTTGGCTTAAAACTCTGTATTGATGGCAGATGCTCCAGTGACTCAACAGTTTTTAAAAAATATGCAGTATCATTAATGTAACTCAAATGCCACTTCGGAGCATTTCAACAGTCACACATTTCTGTTTTCTTGTCCCAAAATAACATGGATGCTCTTTAAAGTATCAAGACTCAGCCCAATAATTCTAAATTGAGGTTTAAAGACATCTCAAGGGGTTCCAAGACCATCATACCCCAAACAGTACAGGCTCAAAAGTAATGAACACTTAGCTACTAAATAACTCTTGGACAGTGGTGTGCCATTTCAACGGGAGCTCAGAGAGAAAGGAGTTTGTTCACACATGGCTCAAACTTGTCCAAGATATGAGTTGCAATTCATAGATTCAAAAAAAAAAAACCAAGAGTGTGTAATTATTGAAGTTAAAAATGTGGTCAGAAGTCATTCACTGGCTATACTTGCATAAAATACAGGTCAGCTGATGATACTTTAGAACATCTAATTTACTCTTGCAATAAACTCAAGCCCTTTTAGTTTGAAATTATTATTTTTACAGTAATGTTTGTATATACAGCTGGGTAGTGGTTAGCACCCTAACAGACCGCAGTTCTATTCTGTGCTAAGGGGTGTTTGAGTGTGGCATGTGCATGTTGGCCTTATGCATGTGTAGGTTTTCCCCAAGTGTGCTTCTCTTTTGCTGTCTCTTTTAAACTGGCCTTGCAACAAACCCTGATGTTTGGGTTAAACTGGGAATTGGGTTGAATTAGACAAAATGGTAATTGGTATAGGTTTGTGAGAAGTGCAACACACCATATAAATTTCCCATAAGTGATGTAAAACATATATTGTGGTGCTGCTCTTATTCTCTGATACACAGTCGAGTGACTCAGTAGATGGCCATTAGGAATATCTCCTTATGTGAGGTCGAAATTAACCTTGGGTGAATTTGGTTAAAAGGCTTGATCCAGCTGATCAAATCTAAGCACTAAAATGTCATACTGATTCATGATTTGAAAGGGATTCAAGAGAAAACTTTCGAGGTCATCATTTACCCCTTTCCAGCATCACTAAGAAAAATGTGATTTTCCAGTCTGTTCCAAAAATATTTATAAAATAATTAAAGTGATTGCTAAGTTTGTGTCTTTCAACCGACAATTCTTAAAAAAGAAAATCCATAAACACTCGACTCAAATACATATGCACAGTATTTTTCCTACTAGATAATATGACCTCTTCTACCTCCTGGTTACTCAACAATGTGCATCGATGTACATAGTGCAGTAGTGTTCAACGACAGGAATTATTATAAAATTAAACAAAACTTTTCATCTCTGAATTTCTAGAACCTCCTAATGTCATGTCAGTGGAACAAATTTAACAAATTAACAAAGTGCTATCTTACAATACTAGAGAGTGTAAGTGCCTTTCTTGTCATTGAAAGTTTCAAAAACACTTAAATCTACGAGAATTCAACATGTGTCTTTTATTCTACATGTTTAGTTATATCATAGAACAAAAAACACTGATTTTAGAAGGTAAAACCTAATTTTGAGGGATAGAAACATGTTTTAGTTATAACACTCAGTATTATGTAGCTGTAGCTGTTTATCTCCATAAGTCATAGAGCAACATAATGTCAAGCCATTTTACAGACTGTGCTGAAAAGGGAGGGAAAGATGGAAAAGGCGATATCACCCTCATAGGTCTGTGTGCTTTCTAACCCTTTCATTGAGAATTCAACAAAACATAAAGTAGCCTGTTCATATAGAGACTTAGGGGCAGAACATTACAAAAGGGACATAACTGCTGAGAAAGAGAAGTCACAATAAACAATTTCATGGTGAACATTTCCATCTGCACTGAAGGGCTGTCTTTGTGTACTAGGAGAGAGGAAGCTGGCTGTCAAGCGGTCATATCAAGATCGAGAGAAAGTGTGTATACACTGGTCAATGCTCAGCAGGGGGAGGAAGGAAATCATTCAATAGAGATGCACTTCTATTCAAATGACACTGTCTGTCTACCAACCAATCAACTCAACAGACCTACCACCAATCGAGCACACGCGCACATTTTATTCAAAGCCCTGAAACTCTGGTTGGATGTGGTTTGTCCCCAGCTGTCAGCTGCTGGAGAGCGCGCACACACGCACGCGCATGCGCACACACACACACACACACACACACACACACACACACACACACACACACACACACACACACACACACACACACACACACACACACACACACACACACACACACACACACACACACACACACACACACACACACACACACACACACACACACACACACACCTCTTGTAAAATGTCGCTGTTGTCATGGAAACCACCCCCCCTTTCACACCACCGATTAGTGGGGAGGTTAATTCAATTACTGAAATTAATCTGTTAATAAAGACAAAAATTGAGTGAAAAAGACAAAGTGAAACAGAGTTGACAGGGGAAAAAATGAATGGATGAAATGAGTTAAGATTAAAAGACAAGCAGGTTTAGCGTCACTGTATTTTCACCATGCCTACAGCAGAGGGGTGGAAGGAAATGTCTCACAGAGAAGAATGAGCAGAGCACTGTCAGTGCAAAAAGCTGCTGTGTGCTCAGTATTAGTGCATGTGTGTGTATCGATGTGTACAGTGTTTGTTAGGTAGTTGGATAAATGGGCAAATAAAAGGAGGGTGGCAGCAAGAGGAGGATTTCCAGTCTGTGACTGATGGAACGGACTGAGAAAATGAGATGTCTTTGGTCAGGATGGCAGCTGACTGCTGTGTGCTTTCACATCAGTGATTGAAGACACAAAGATGGACAGAGACATGGGGAAGGCAGGCAGAGAATAAAAACAGGGCCTGAGATTTAATAGTACTGGCCCTTATTTATATGCAAGATGGTTTCAGAGTAAGCGAGCTCTGCATGTGTGAAATTGTATAAGAAACTAAAAAGTGAGGAGGGACAAAGACAAACAAGTAATTGATGAATGACGGTGGTGTTGCTGTGGTTACACAGTGAGAAAACTATTGTTTCTTTCCATACAGAGTTTTCTTGTTTTCCCGTTTGCATGCAATAGCATTCTTTGAGTCATGTGACAGCACAAAGACATGAGTTTAATATTTATTCAAGACAAAGTTTCACATTGGTCTGAATTAGTATGTGCATTTATCTTGATGTGCTTTTTCCCTGTGTTGTACTGGAAACTCTCCAGGCTATACTCTGTTTTCCTCTAAACTCAGACTCCTAGTTCAAATGAATGGCATGAGCACAATTGTCACAACCTGGCTATCAGATTGGAAATATCTTGCTCTTTCCATTTCATCTTCTGCCTACCTACACTGCTTTGGTCATATTTTTAACATCCACTTAATGTAAATTGAAGTGCTGGGCAATGATTAAAAATCCTAATTATTTGAAGTGTTTGGCAAAATGTGCAATTAGTTGATTCAAACAAGGCCCTAAGTCAGAGGGAATTATAATTCCCCTTCACCAAAGACACCACGATGTAATTTCCAATGACAAAGTAACTAGTTACATGGTAAAGCCTCTTTTGACATTCTTCATTAGTGTTTCCTGTTACATCCATGCTGTATTATTGCAGTGTTGCTGTGACACATTTCCTGAGCACAGAGCACTGTTGGTCCATTGGAAGTTCATCTGAAGTGTCATCAGTTCATGAAGAGTCGAGAGTCGTTTTAGATACTGGTTGGTCAGATGTTGACTGTCAGTTATATTAGCAGCACGCAAGTTTGCCCTTTGCCGTAAACTATTAGTGGCTGCTCAACCATAGCGGTACATGTTTGCATTGATCAAATGGAGCTGTATAATCAACCAAACATTTGTGATTAAACAAATACAGTGTATCATTGAAGACACAAGGGTGATGTGTACAACCAACAAGAAATAATAAAGTAAAATAATGTTTTCAAAAGCCAATACGGCTTAGACAAATTAGAGAAGTTATACTTTTCACATTTAAGGCCAAGCTTTGCAAAAATTAACATGAGGAAAGCAGAAAACATAATCCCCCCATCACTCACACAGCCAGCACGTACAAACAGTCAATTGGAGATTAATTTATTTGGATTCACAATGCTTGAATGGGTCATCTGCATCATGTAACTGGAGGACATGGAATCGTTCTTGCTTTAATTAAAAATAAATTAAATAATACTGATGAATCATTGATAAAAGAACCCACGGATTCATTATTTTTGGATTGTCACAAATACTGCATCTTTCAAATGAGGATTGAATACCATATCACACAGGCTTCAATGGTATTCCTATTAATTCTGAGAATTTGAGCTAATCAAAGAGGGATTATTTTTTATCATGCCGTGACAGAACAGTTGCATTGATTGAAAGACCTGAAGTTAAAAATATTGTGTAAACCGAATGATTTATTAGCTCTCACTAAAGGAGTTTTCCAATAGGCACCTCACAAATTGATAATGTTAAATCTGGTCACTGTTTCTCAGTAAAAAGCTGCCATTGCCTACTTGAGTCCAGAATTCCCTTAGCAATGCACCATGGCAAAAAAATAAAATAAAATAAAGGTCAATAATTGTTATTAAAGATCAAATGTATCCCTTTCAGTAAGTTTATAGGTTTCCAACTTCAAGAGCGTGCAGATTTGTTCAGGACAGAAAATCATAAACAAAACCATCAGTGATCATGCATATCTCCATGGCAGATGGTGGAGCAGTCATCAGTGACCACATGAGTTCAAAATCAAACAGAGATTTTAACATGCCCAACAAATGTTTGTTACAAAGTGCCAAATTTTAAACTGCTATCTGTTCACAGCAATATCACATTAACAATTGGTAAGGTGCAGTGTTCAGCGGGTTTACTCCTCTTATGTTTGGATTGCAGACTCCAGCAGAGTATGGCGTTTTGTTTTGGGGTTTTTTAATCTTTTAAACAACACATTGAAACATTTATAAATAAAGATTACACGATTGATGTAGAAAATCAAAATGTTTAGAACATGAAAATGCAATTTATTTCTTTTTTTGGCATTCTCACTAAATTCTGCAGAAGCAGATGATGAGAGAGCGAGCGAGTGGAAAGCAAAGCAGGTAAATGATAGAAACAATCGTGTATATGTCATCTATTATTAAGATTTGAATTTTGAAGACGTTGTTGGAGTTTTTTGTTACTATTTTTTGTTACATTACCACAGTGCACCAGTCATCTGGACAAAGTTGGCTCGAGTTCGTCTCATCAAACTCATGCACTCAATGTGTCTCACACCCCAAAGGCGCCTGTTTCATGCTGACTTTAGCACTATAGCACATTGTTCTTGTGACTCATGAGATCCACTGAGGAAGAAAAGATAAATTGAGATGACACATCTTCTAAATTTATATTTCAGTCACTCTAATCCATTAAAACTTTAATTAAGAACTTACAAAGATGGAGAATTTTAATATGATTTCCTCTTCCCATTTTGCATAAGCAGTATACGCAATTAATCTGCAATGTAGCTCAAGTATTTTCAACACCATGTTTTGCATCCAATTAATGAAGGGAATATTTTGAGGGGGAAAATGGGCCTTGATTGTTTTTTTTTTCCAATGTTAAACTACTTCGGATTGTATAATAGATGCAAAATGTCCTGCATTGTTTGTGACCTGACACGTGCTTCAGCCATTAAACTTCTTCCATAGCATCTCAACAGTTTTTTGTCCACTTTGTCCTTATGATGACAGCAATTATTATGGATAGGGAAGCATTTGCATGTAATGCATTTCTGCCAAAAACGGAAATTATTATTATTATTATTATTATTATTATTAATAATAAAAATAATAACAATAATAATAATATGATAATGATAATAATAATAAAAATAGTAATAATAATAGTAATAATCCAATTAAACCAAGGTGAGAAAATACCAATATGTGTGTATTCACACGTGATTTGAAGTTTTTGAACACTGACATCTTCATCACTTAACATAGGTCTGAGCTTTATTGAACTAGTACGAGGCAATCAGACGCTTGTTTTATGATAGACGGAACAGAAAAAAAGTAAGAACACAAAAAGGGATTTAGAGATGACCGTTTTCAAACCTTGCTTTCCTGTCACCCTGTAACCCCCCATGACAAAGTTTGAAGAAGCAGCTAACGGAGAAGGATGGATGAATTTAGAAACTGAGATTTTGACAAATGCACTGAAATGCAATGCAATAAACTCCAAACTAAAGCAGCTTCACCATTCAGAGGGTGATTGTTACAGTGCGTCACGAAGCCAAATGAACCCACACTTCGAAGGGGCATACAAATGTCCTACTTGAACCACATAATGGCCACTTATTTGTCACAGGTGGAATTGATGGCCCACTTTGATCTAGACATAAATGAACATTTGAGGAGGATTTAAAACAAAGAAACGAAGGTGCACTACTCCAAGCAGTCGAAGTCTCATTTAAATTGTTACTCTATTTGGAGATAAAGTAACTGACGAGATGGTAAGAAAGGTGAAAAAAGCAAGTAAGTCTCAACTATAATGAACTGCACTTACAACATTGGCAACATCTAATAGCTTTTTAGACTTTAAAGTAGTGAACTGCAATCCATCAGTTGGTGCATCTATCACTAAAAATAATGTATCAGACACCACTGGAAAAGCCCTGTGTGATATATTCTCGATGGGATGGACGATTTCTAATGAACAGTAATGAAAGCAACATAATGAGATCCAAACCATGCGCTTAAAGCATTACGACTGAATGAAATAATGCTGTGTATGACACTTTAAGCATAGAGCAAACAGTAAGAAGCACACACCTGCAAGCATTTTAGAGCCATTTAAACTCAAAATCCATGTCTTTCGATTGTGTGAAGTAACTGGAGTCCTCGGGGAAACCTCTCACATGCAAATATAGCACATTAAAGCTCCACACAGGAAAAAAGTTATGAGTCCAGAAGTATGTCTATGAAGACTTTAGAAAGTGGCGAGAATGAAGGCTGTGAGTTACAACTTCGAAGTGGTGAGTGACTGCCAACCAGAGATCATACAAGCTCCATCAGCTCTTCAAGCCCTCTCAGTGCAGAGCAATGCCTCAGAGACGACGTCCACAGCAATTATGATAAAAGGTGAACTCATGGCATTGCTTTATGCACTGTACACTGTAGTCTGGTGAAAAATTGTATTAGGACATGTCAGCAAGATTCTGCAAAACTCATGTTACTCTTTAAACTGGTGGAAAGAGAGACAAGCAAAGGGGGAGGACATTTGGAAAATTTAAGGGAAAATGGACTTGCTGCCTCTCTAACAGATGTGGAGAGGCAACATGAGCTACAGAGACATAGTAACAAATAAAATAAAAAGCCTCCCAAAAAAGGACAGGTTGACAGGATGTTTCTGTAAAAAGCAGGAAACAACCTTCCAGGTCTGGTATACAAACATAGAATAAAAACAACAAAACAACCCAATACTTTCAAGACTGCAAGGTTTCTTGGCTGTTTGTGGTGTTCTCTTCTTGCAAGACAACATGTCAGTGTGATAAACAACCAAATGAAACATTACACACCGTAGATACAAAGGATTGGGTTCAAGAGGTCAGACTCATGTCCATACCATTATAGCTCATGTAGCTTCCTCTCTGAGAGAGACGCTTGATTACATTTACAAGGAGCAGCTCCTGTGTCTCTATGGAAACCTCAGCAGTGCTCTTTGGCTGCTATTAACTCTACTTGTCACTGTTGTCTCTGGAGACAGAGACCCTTCTCAGCTTTGAAAAGCCAATCAAACTTATCTAAGGTCAACTATGTCCCAGGGCAGATTATCAGAGCAAGCCTCTATTTCAGTAAGCTGTAATGTGTGGCCACGTTTCACAAAGCAAAGGCCTGGAAACAAGACCTGTGTGGAACAAGTGTACAAATTATTGTATAAATTAGGTTTTTCATAGGCTTGCTCTGTATATATTAAACAATTTTCTGGACAAAGGTGGTTCAAAACATTAAAAAAGTTTTATTTTTATGATTTTAACTGGAATTAGTCGCCATAAAGGTTCTCTGGTACTCAGAACTTCTTTTTGTCATGTTATACATATTATTTTGGAATTTCATATAATCAGGTTTGTGAACCTGTAAATTGGACCATTTCATTTCTCAAATGACACTCAAGGCAAACGTCAATCGTGCATTGTTGCTAAATCTCATTGTAGGACAACCCAATTTATGAAAATAATCTGGAAAAAAAAGTTTTCATATACGCATTAGGTATCACAGTGGGGGTTGGGTTGATGGAAATGATACATTTCATTCATATCAAATATGAACTAAAATGTACTCCCTTACAGAATGTGAAGAAACTTAAGAGGTTTCGAAAAGGTTTTTCCAAAGCACTTTATCTGTTTCTCCAACCCTTCATGCCTTTTTGCTTTTAGCAGTTCAAGGCAAAGACCTGTGAGGTTTGGTGCTGTCCAAGGTGCTGAAATGTGTCAGCAGTCATTTGTACATATCTGACCTAAAAATCAAAGATCTGACTAAAGTCAATACATTATCAGTGGTATGGCAATAGTATGGAATGAAAATATGGAGGTGGTAATTTAATTGCCGCCTTGATGCCTGATATAATTAAATGGCTTCTAGGTTTATTATACAGTCCAGAGCTCAAATAATATGCATTGTTTTACAAAAATATATAAATACTAAAAAAAAAAAAAAAGTCACATGTCATAACATCCAACCAACAAATACCTGATTTGATTGAAAATTGATTACATTTAGCAGAAAAGCAACTGCTTCTTCATATTTCTTCATCACAACACTTTCCTTATCAAAGAGGGGATGCCACATGTGCTGATATTAGCCATTCTATATTTTGCAGAGTTTTAAATTCGGTAAACGTATCAATATAAATATTACAAATTCACCAAGAAAATCTGTATTCCTTGGTGACTTAATGTGTTGTGCCCATGTTTATGCTAAGTAAAATGCAGGACTCCAAACAACATAGATGATGGCATGCTCTGCCAAGACCACATACATAAACGCAATGTTTGCACACCTTCCCAGCAAAGGTGTGTGGGCTCCTCTTCTTCCTGCAGCCTTGTCTTCATAAATGCAGCTGTGTGCCCTGCATGTCTAGACAAAGTTCAGATGAAAATTAAGCTGAGACAACTACTGAACCCTCCACCCTTTTGTGGTCTCATCCCACACCTTTCCAAAGACTACTATAAGCTATCTTATTAGGCGATTCTCATTGCTTTAATCAATGGAGACATGAATGGGCACACACTGACATGTGTACGGACACACACCATACCTCACACACTGCTCCACCTGCTCTCCAAGCCATGTCGGGTCTGTTCAGGATGTGGAAATAGTGGGGGAATATGGTGATGGGCATGAAATGTGAAAATAAGTGACAGGAGCAGACCCTCAATTAAGTTGCATGGCGGAGGAAAAAATGAAGGGAGCGAGAGCGGGTGAGTGGTTTAATTCAAGCCCCTTTACACAATTCAAATTGCGCACACATGACCCGCAGGGCACGACACACAGTAAATCATTTAGACAAAGCATTTAAACTGATAATTACATCTAAAATTTAAATGCAGCCTGACAACTTTATTGTAATAAGGTCGTCATTGTTATAGAAATTATTATTGAGATATGGCTTTTTCTAATATTCACCTCATCGTGATTGTATCATCCCTTCATGGTGGGAACTCGGGGCAGTTATAACGTGGTGCCACACAAAAGCTGGCTAGACATTGTGTGGAACTGGCATCAGCGTTTTTTGTGATCGTCTTCTACATTCAAACCAATAGCTACGCTCCAACGATCCTTTACACAATACTTTATGCCACTGTGGCACATTTGTTTCTTCTGCCTACAAAAGAGTAAGATTCAAGTATAAAAAATGATCTTTACTAAGAGACATTGGTGAAGTACAAAAAGTTTTTCTTCTGCCTTAACTTAGCAATATGTTCTTCGTTACAGATCACTGTATGCCAAAACAACCCGCCATGACCAGCTGCTGTGGAACAACCTGGAACTGTGGCTGTAGCTATTTGTATATGATTTAATTTTAATGACCATCTAAGCCACTCTATAATGTGAACACTTAACTACCTCATGTTACTTAGTCCTTCTTTTGCATTACTCACCACTGCACTGTTATCGATTATCTTATTTAGTCCTGTACATATTACTCTTTAATTACTTGTTCAAATTTTTGTTTATTGTTATTATTTAATGTTTACATTTTCACATAGAGTGCATAGTTTACCAAAGCCAAATTCCTTGTATGTTAAACCTACCTGGCCAATAAAGCTGATTCTGATTCTGAAGTGACAGATCATGCTTTTCAATCTGGCGATCTGATAGATGTGTCTGGGTGTAGCGGTTGCCAGGAGAACCTTATTTGTCTGACTGCATTGTGCCAAGTGTAACTAACCAGCAACCTACCAAAAGCCTCCCCTGACCTTTGCTCAGTATCATCAGATTGTCACAATGAATGACGCTAAATTGGATGAATGGAAAGATGGATGGACTTTGTGGGATTTACGAGGGTTGTATTGATGTGGCCTCTCTGTAGAACAGATATAAAATAATGCAGGTGTATTCGAAGACAGACAGACAGACTATTATGAGCTAAAGAGGGTTGAAATAACAAATCTAAAATAACTTTTAATTACACTAAAGAATATGCAAACTTTTCATCTGATCAATCAAAATAAATTATGTACTTAATGTCTCACAACAAATTCATATTGATCATAAAGAACTCAGTATTTTATCTGGCTGTTCAATAACAGGAAAAGGAGCACAGCAGGAGTATATATTTGAACATGATGTTTATAAAACATACAAATCGCTGAAGACAAGCTATTCCACTCTTTTGATCACACACTTGGCTGCATTTACCGCTCGCTTTACTCCAGAGACATCAGACAAATCACAACATTTCACCCTCCCCTTTGGGCTCCTGCTGAAGCTGCTGCATCATTATATTATGATTTCTTTTTTTTTTTTTAAAGGAAGGTGATTTCCCACTAATTCCCCCAGTGAACTGCACTAAGCGCCACGTCACACAGACCTAGCTCAAAATGAGTCACAAGTCCTGATGACATAATGAGGCGTTACCTTTTTTCATATCTGGTGCTAATTACATTAGGATTGCCATCATAAACTTAATGAAAAGCCCATATTCACCCTATACACGTTTATGAAGAGGAGATATGGCCCTTGAAGAGGACACATGTTGCTATTCATCAAAATGTTGATAAGAATATCGTTTGACTGTTTACAAATGATTAACATATTTCTATCATTTAATGAACGTGTAAGTGCTATGGGAATTATCTGGCTATGACATGCAATGGCTCTCATGTCTAATCGGAAGAGTAAGTGACACATAATGTATATTATTACATGACATATTCAGATAAGGTTGGAACTATAATAGAACTTTAAATTCAATACATCTTCAACATACTGTATGTATGTTAGGTATTTTAGGGGATGTACTTTCGTTTTAGTTTGTTTTTGTTCAAACGTCTGCTTATCCAAACAACTGGAACAAATGTTTAAAAGACAAATGAGGTGGATTCGGCTATTAGGATGCCAGATAGGCAGATATCGATACTGATAGACAGGCACATAGAGGGAGAGTCAATAAATTCATCAGCCAGCTAACTACACAACCAGACGGGCAAACAGAAGACCAGCAGGAAGACTGGCAGAGAAATGAGAGAGGCGTTCTGTTCAGTAGCCTGCAAACCGGAAGAAAAGGAAGATTTTCTTGTACCACCCACAAATTTGGACTGGCCAGTCAACAGACTGAGAAACTTGGAGGCCTGCAGGAGTTCAAATGGTCGAGGATGAGTTAAGCAAAAAAAGAACAGCAAAGCCTGTTTGTCATTAAACACCAGCTGATTGAAGTTCCAAGCACAAACTATATTCATAAAACATATTCCTAAAAATGATCTATGACCAACAATAATGTATGATGCATTTGACTGCAGCCTTATGAGCTTTTAAAAAAATGTAAAAACAAAAGAGGTAAAACCTCATAATAGATAGGATTGAAAGCCACCAACCACATGAATAGAGATATGAGACATGCTGCAGAATCCAAAAACATGCTGGTAATTCAGTCTGTTCGGCCAAAGAGCAAACTGCCTCCTGCTGTGCTGTCACATCTCTCTTTACTCTCTGTCTTTAATTCATACAATAATAATATTCTATATAAAACACTTCACATACAAGCTGCTCAGTTTCTGTGAAATGAAGAAGTATAAAAAATGATATACAACAACAAACAAACACAGCAATTTAGCCTTTGTGCACACAGAGCCCGGCTAATGGAACAACTCAGGTTGGGACTTCAAAGAATTATAGCCTGAGTACAAAACATCAGTGTAGAGCCCTTGTATCAAAGCAAGGGCCTTAACAAGGCTCTTAGAGGTATACATACACACAGAAGGACTTACAATACATTCAGGCAAGGTCCTCCGAGCGAATCTCCAGGTAAACGATACACAGACTTTGACCACTATTGTGCAGCACGATTCATGCTACAGGCACAAGTTTTGCCGCCTGTTTGACAAACAAGCTCACAGACGTATCCGCTGTGTTTTCCTTCACTGTATCAGTCAAAGTGAATGAAAATGTGTGCGTGTGTAAGTGTTCGTACATGCACAGGGGTGCACAAGCCTTTGCATGAAGGAGTGTGCATGTTCGTTTATTGCAAATTGTGCATGGGTGTGGATAATGAGGCCTTTGTATTTGACTATCAGTTAATTAAATCACTGAGGGGGTTTCAAAGTTCTGGCATTTTTCACGAGGCCTCTTTTAAATCCATTGGTTTTTGTTTATCTGCAGTCAATACAAAGTGCTTCTGTAAATTGAGGACAGTGTGTGATCACCAACTTTCACTACTTACAGTGCAAAAGCGCTTTGACAGAAAGCATTTTCTGACACGTCTGACATCGCGCCAGTCCTCCTCTCATCTTCACTTCTTTTTACTGAATTTGTCATTAATGCAGTGCAGAAAAAAGAACACTTAATTCTGAAACCTAGTGAAACAAATCATTTCACAACTTTAAACCTTGGATAAGATTTGTGATAAAACTAAATTTATTAAAAACCACTCGTGAGCACATCCATCCCTCTGCCTATCTAAATTTTAGATTTTGTGCCTAGTCATGCATCAGATATCAACCTGTTACACATGAGCACAGCGTTTGGCATCTATAATATCCCATCATGGCAAAATAGATGACATCAATTTAAAATGAATTAAAGATAGCACATTATTTGTCACTAACAAGGGAATTTGGTGTTGTTTCAACTTCATCTCTCAAAGGAAAACTAAACCCCTTCTCATGTCAAGTGTTTGCTTTTTTTTTTTTTTTAATCGTTTCATAATACATGCTAGGATTTATGTGCTTTTAGTGCATTTAGTTCCGCTTCAAACTTTGTAATAATCAATCAATAATCCCTCTAATCCAGATAAAATTTGTACAGAAGCTTAAATATGTCAAGATTTAGTAAAATAGTGGGTTTAATAAAGAGTAGCGTAAATACTATCTTTTTAGAAATTGATTTATTTTGTGTTTATATCTTTGTCTTTCCCAAATCTTAGAATATAATGGGACCTACTGTGGCAACACATTGGTTTAGAAACGATAGAGCTTGTGGTGGACCCGTGTTTGAATCCCACTTAATGGCAGGAAAGGCATCCAGAAGCAAAATCACTTCCTAATAATCTTAGTGGTCAATTATTGACATTGCCTAGAATTGCTTTCTTGACATTTAATATTTCATCTGTTTGGATACATGCTTGTCTATCCGATCACCCCTCTACACTTGTATTGATCAATTTGTACAAATCAAAAGGTTCACAAAGTTTTATCATCCAGCTTTACGTTGTGCCAACATTCTACCATTTTCATGAATTCCTTGGGACAATATGTTCTTCTGATACCTGTCCATGCCGACTCAAACTAAGAATGTCTGAATGAGCCTGGTGAGTTCATCCTTCCCTACGACACTTTATCTTTTCTTCCATTAGTAGTCAGTCAAGCTTTTCTGTTTATTAAATGGCAAAGTTCAATTGAAAACATATCTCTCTACAATAAAGATCTGTACAAAAATAAACCTGCCCTTTTAAGATACAACCAGTAGTCATAAACTACTGAGAAAAAAAATTATATTGGGATTTTCACCTACTTCACAAAGGCTGCTGGATGACTATCAAACACAAAAACAAATGCCCTAATTAGCTGCTCACCCAGTGTAGTCAGAAACGTGTGTGACACATCCTGTTGTCAGATGAATCATTAGTCGAGGTAGCGGTGCCAATATTAGTGCAGGAATGTCATAATTTGCAATTTGCTGTGCCCCTCTTTGGGGGTTAAAATAGTTACAGCAAACGAGTGAAAAAAACCACAAAAGTTGTTCGGTTGTCAGAAGCACTTTAGCTTTATTCTTTGATGTGTTGGAATTAGGAGGATGAGGTGAGTGTTCCAGCTCGAGGCTTTTCACATCTGACCACATTACACTACAGCCACAGCACAATCATGCTGGTGAAAAAAACAAACAATTTTAAGCTTCTTGCTTGAAAAAAACAAGTTTCAATTTGTTCTTTAAAATCAAAATATGCCCTTATTACATTCAAAGCTGCACTTCTGATTGGAAATCAAAAATGGAAAATTAGAGGTTCAGTGTTTGCAACAAATGCCCCAAAGCAAGATTAGGACTCCCTGAATATGTCCCATTCCAAAAAGAATGCAGGCATTATAAAATATGTTGAAACTGATTTGAGGCATTTTACCATTTCATGGAAATATTTGCAGATTCTGAATTTGATGGTTTCAACATGTTTAAAAAAAAGTCAGATCCCCTACACCATGGTAACCATATGTCTTTATCACTAATTCAAACATATCTAAACTTCTAGGTAGTGAGGAGATAAGTTTTTCCAGTGTTGGAAGAGGAATGCTTAATGTTCTGTTTAGATGCAGGGTTCAAGCTGCTCAGCAGTCCTCTGCCTTTGTTGTTAGACTTTTTTATTTGATGATGCACATAATATTTTATATTGATGAAAGGTGTGGATTGCAGGCAGGCCAGGTCAGACCCTTCCACTGTGAAGCCATGCTGTTATGACAGTGCAGTAAGAAGTTTACCATTGTCTTGTTGAAATGTGAAGTTTCTTCCCTGAAAGAGACTGGATGGCTTGTATTGTAGTTCAACATTGATGGTGCCAATTCAACCATGTGTTAGTCTTAAATGCCCTTTTTATACTCAGTCATGTTACTCCTGTTATCAAACTACAAATAGTTGTGAAATAATTATACCTTTTTAGATTTTTGTATCTGCTATTTTTTTTTAATTGTTTGTTGGCCCTGTTAAACGTTTTTTTTTTCTGTTTAGTTTTTTTGTGGTTTCTTTTGGTGTTGTTCTGTTTCTTTAATTCACACATCTTCCCCATTATCAGGATCAGTGAATGAAAATCATCAGCTTAAATAGCTGAGAGCACCAACAGACTTCAGAATCAGATGGGGCAATGCGTCTCTTTAGTTTGACAGGCTTACTTCATCATTTTGGATATCTACGCCACCATGTGTCACTACCAAACTGGAATACACACCAGTTTTTCCTCTAGGAAATCAAATGACTGTCATGAAACCAAATCAAAAAAAGGAAAAAAGGCCAACAAAAAAACTCAAAACAACTACTGATTAAGATGCAGGTCAACACAAAGGTCATGGAAGCGATGCATAACAAAATCAAAGACAGAGGTTGACTTTGTGCCAACTTTTAATGTTGTTTTTATCTGCTGAATTAATTTCCTGTGGCTTTTGTTCCTAATATATTGAAAAGGCCAACAAAATCACAGGAGGGCGAAAAAGTATTGTGCTCCTGTGGATCAGGGTTTGCATTCATACTGACATCTTCATTTTTCTGTGTATTTAACACATTCATAGTTTTCTTATTGATTTGCAATATTGTACATCGTTTCAGCTTCAAACTTTATGCCCATTCATTTCATACTTAAACACCAACAAAAAAATTGTCTCCTACCTTCTTGCACTGCCTGGAAGGGATTGTTCCCGTCAACGAATTCCACAGAGATGGTGATCTTCTCCGTCTCCAAGATTTCATTGTTCAGATTGAGATCTGCCACAGCAAGACGAAATACCTCGTCGTCTTTCCTCGCTGCTTCATCAAAGATGGCACCTATTAAAATTAAAATGAAAACACACAAAAAGCCCAAACAGTCAGTATTGGAGTAGGAGAGTGACATCTTAACTTCATCAGTACAATAGAAAAGAGGATTATTTTGTATTGAAAAAAAGGATCAGGTTCAACCTTAAGCTCTTTCCTAGATTGTATAAATCTGAAAATGACAGTTTCTTGACAATAGTAAGCTCACCAACACTCATGCATTCACATAATGCTCAGATCACACTGTCTCTGCAAGTTCCTGTTCAAAGGAATCAGTTCCACAACTCCACCAGATCCTGGGCCAACCATGTGGCATCCTCCAAATTTGGTATGTCCAGTCCACCTCTAATGGCAACCAGCAGGTATCTTAGCCAATCGCCCAAACCCTTAGTTGATTCCTCTCAGTGGAGAAAAGTTCTGCTTTTTAGTCTTCATAAGATACAACATGAAATGGGTATTCTGCAGAATATGTGCATGATGAAGCTGCATAAAAGACCAGTTTCTTTATTCTAATGTGCATGAAATAACGACTAGATAAGATGAGATTCGATAAGGTGAGATACCACTTCATTAACCCCAGAAGGGAAATTCAACTGTCCTACACCTCATCACAAAACATAAAAATATATGCATGCCACACAAATACAACAATATAGAAATGTAGATATAAAGTGCATACATTCGGCTCCTCCTTGAGAGAGATTGGATGTGAAGGAGTATTAGACTGAGGTCAAATGCTGCTCGAGCAGAAAGCACTGACTCAACCAAAACAGTTGTTTCACAAAGGGAAGTGCAAGAAGGAAGGACTTATGTGTGTAAGTATCCATAGCGGCAGATAAAGTTCCCACTAGTCAATACTAAATTAGTCATAAAAATAAATGCAGCACTACCGAGACAGAAGAACGAGGCAACATGGGGTTTTGACTGGCTGGTAGACATTTGGTCTTTCCTTTGGTCTGTCACACGCAATTAACCATATGTTATCTTTTCATTCCTTTTTTCCCTTTTAGTGTCAACCATGCCCCTTTTATCCCCTCAATCTACTGGGATGCTAATTGTGCAAGACAGTGCAGTGAAGCACTGCTAAATGCATTTTACCGACCAGAAAATAGGCCTTGTATTGTAATATGATGCATGTGCATGTGTATCAAGTCAGGTAGCGAATCATATTAACAACCTGGCAGGCTATATTGGCTAAAGGCTATTTTGTTCCACATGCGGAGCCTGTTGCTATAATTGCCCTTCTATAGTTTGTAAATACCACAAAGGTTGCAGTCTGAATCCCAAAGGCCAAATCTATTGAGGAAAATGTTCTTTTCTGCTTTTTTTCTGCTTGTGCAAACTTCAGCACTGTTGGGGAATGATTCTGAAAATCATATATAGCTTATGTTCATTTACTTACTTTCTGGTGATTTGTCAGATAAATCTGCCTTCTTGTTTAAACATATTCACTCTGAGGAGGTTACATTACTTTAGATAACTACAATCTAATGCCCTAAAATAGGGTTAGCAAATATGATAGAGGTTAATTGTGATGCTGTTTCTGACAAGAAATTCTGGATTAATTATAAATGGTATGTTATTGAATTAAGCTAACATGTATTCATTTATTGTGTATTTTTTTCATGTTGAAATCCATTTAAGAAACCGTAATTGCATTGAATAGTTGGGTGCAAATGTGATGAAATTATCTGTCCGTCAGCTGTGAGACCAGTAAATTAAACAATTTGGAGAATTGGCTCACAAGTTCCTTTTTTCACACATCTATCCTCAAAACAATGCGTTTCACTCAAGGAGAATGATCCAAGGCCAGCTTTCATATTTTAAACTTCAGTCTTCTTCTGCTTTTTGGATAAAGTGTTGTTGATATTTACCTCGTGAAAGATCTCAGCACAACTTTCACATGGTAAAAAAACAAAAAGCAAATTACAGGCAGTCAGAAACAAAAGCGTTAACTATCTGTTCACCAAAAAGCCTAATTAAAAATTAATACTTCAATAATTTGATTTCTTTGCATTCGAAAACTCTAAATACCTTCCCTCTGATTGAGTTTTGGTTGTTTTTATAACCATGCAGTATAGATGAGGTGAGACAAACAGTCCTGCACAAAGCAATAAAGAGTGAAACACAAAAACCCATTAAGTATTCCATTAGAAATAAATTATGAATGGTGGTTCAATCAGTTTGAAGATGACACTGATGGGAAAGGATTTGTACACATCTTAAACGAGCTCTGTGACACAAGAGGATAGTGCTTGGTTTTATGTCCAGAGGACAAATGCACAAGGAGATAAGAGGACCCTAAAAAGTGAGGCCCTTGGCTGTTAAAAACAAGAAAAAAATTAGGGAGGACATCTCCCTCCCTAAATCATTTACTGTTTAAAAAAACCAAAACATTTTTAGACACTTTGAAAAGTTTGGTGATAAATAAAAAAAACATGTTAGTGTTATTTGACATGTGTTTTTCCTTTCATGTTTTTCATTGAAATATTTCATTGGTTCAATGGGACCAGTGCAACATAACACTGCTTTTAAAAAGTTGTATTTGTCTCTTTTATTCATAAAGAGCAGCACACACATAATGGCTCCTTTAATAATGGCTCCACAAATATGTTGCCATAGCAACATTCTCCAAGACATACGTTTCAAGCTCCACAGAACTGCACACCACTCCTTATGTAGTCTGTTGCTTTATATGCGTTTATTAATTTTTTTGTTAATACCTTTTGAAACAGCAGCCCATGTTTTTTTTACTTATTTACTTATTTGTTTTAATCAACTGACCTCAACAGGCAGGGAAGTATAATGAAATTAAGCTACATTTTTCCATTCAGTCACTTTTTACTCTTCTCATCCCTTTTGTCATTACCCCATGATTATCTTCAGCAGGTGCTGAGAGATGCAGCACCTGCTGAGTAATTTATTTATTTAATATTGCTGCTGGTTGAGAAGATTTACTTTTGAATTTGACTTTATACTGATGTAAAATTTGAAGCCAAATATTGAGTGAGTTTCAGTCAAAAACAATTTAAATTAATTACATTTATTACCATGCGCATTAACATTGTTGCAGTAGTTAAAGTTAAGGTTGTGAAGGTAATTTATGTACCTCTGTAGCTCGACTTGTTACTATAGTGGTTGTTGCTTTAACGAAACAAAAAATATACCTTGAGTCTTCCGACTTCACATATACCATTTGAATACTGATATCAAAAAAAAAAATGTGATTTCAGCTTTCCACATTTTTTCCAATAAAATTCATGTGTATATTTGAGCAGAACATGTTTAAAAGGCAGGAGAAATGAAAGGAAGATGGCTGATTATGTGTTCCTCTCCGTCAGTTATTTGAGAACAACAGCATTCCTGCATGCTGATTTACAGGCACAGACTCAAGCAACCAACAGAACCCTGGCTCTTCTTCCTTTCCAGTAATGTGATCGTGAGCGCACATGTCAAAACATAAATCAACCAGGAAATAAAAGCAGTGAATCTCCCTTTACATAGATGCCCCAAGGGCAGGCACACGCACGCAATCACATACATACAAGAGCCCTACATCATCCACTGTTTTGCTATCCGTCCCATTCATGACAGCTGCAGTCAATGTGAATAAATGTAAAATCCAAATGTAGAAAACCCAAATAGTTCAGTCGGGGGGTGGGGGGGGTATTGATTAGATGATGGTCAAGTGTTTGCCATTCATATCATTGGTTGTTTACACAAGTAAAGAGAGGCATTTAATAATGTGTTTATCTACTTACTGCCAAATAACCCCTATGGGATTGATGGGGAAGGCTGGAGGTAAAATAAAAGTAAGGCTGGGGAAGTGCCATCATTACAAATAACTAATAAAACTGCACAGATAATTTTCTTCTGCAATGTTTCATTGCATTCAAAGCAAAGTCAGTATTTCAGGAATTTCTAACAATTTGTCCACTTCCAAAATATAACAAATCTTTTTTGTCCTTCATATTTTTGAAGAAGTGACAACACTACATTACATTAGCCATTGTTTTCACACTATGTGATTAATGCAAAAGATCAAATTATATGAAACATCATGTTCCAAACAACCATCTAAGTCTAAATACCATAAAATAATAAGATAAAGTTTGGAAAATCCGTCCAATAGTTGATTCATTGTAATACAATGTTTTCCGTGAGATTTAAGTTTTGGTTTACTGAATTCAGCAGAGTTCATGATGTGGGAACCACAGCTGTATATTTCAGTGGATTACATTTCAATTTGAGACATCAACACCAAACAATCAAAATGATTTATGCTGCAAATATAAATCATAGTCCATATTGACTAATATTGTATCCTGCTTGCAATGATTCACATCAACTTTGCTTCTAAATATTAAAACATATTGATCACAAAATCCAGCAAAGGTAGTTTCAAAGTGGGAATGAGGCTATATTTGTTTCAAATCTCAAACTTTAATGTGGGAACTACGTTATAAAGCTCAGTCATGCAAATGATTATATAAACAGAGATAAAAGCAAAGGCAAAATGTTCAATGTACAAAACAGCGCAAATTCCTCATTAAATGAACAAATTAGGATGGAATGACACTCAATGTAGAGTCAATGTGTTCACACATCTAGTTATCCTAGTCATCGAGATAATGATTTAAAACTGGTGTGAGATTGACAGAAGAAAAGGGTTTTCCCTATCCCCTTGTAGCATGAAATTAAGGTTAAAAGAGGTCATAGTTGAACATAGGACATGGATGTATCTGTGAGGTTGTGAACACAGAACCTGCTTTTTATCATTTGGCCAGAGAGTTTAGAATTGTTTTCTTTTACAGTAAAACAGGGATGAGACATGTCAAATCTCTCCATCTGAGACACAGCCTCCACCTGCATTCTGGCTTTCCCCTCGCTTCACTCAAGCTCCTTCCCATTGTTAGAATCCTCCCTCATTCTCCCTCTCCCGACATATCTTCCTCTCTTTCTCATAAACATGACTCTAAACAGTGCGCGGAAGATTTCTGAGATACTATGTGAGATCCGTTCACTTTGTCTCTCAGACAAACTTGCACACCTGTTGTGGAAGCTGCCGCTGATGACAGTAATGTGACAGCAACACTGACAGACTGACAGGGATAATGACTGTGAGGGAACACACGCACGCACGCACGCGCGCGCGATACAAACAGATGATGTATTGCTGACTTGTGTCGAGGCTGGACCCAAGTATGGCCGCCCCTATGCGATGATGAAAGCAAGGTGGTGGTGGCGCTGAGTGATGATGGTGATGAACGGGGGAGGTTATCGTCCTGCAGTGTCAAGACATTAGAACACACACACACACACACACACACAGATACAATAACACACAAACAGGCTGTTATTTACAGCAGTGATGCGAGAGCTGGAAGCAAGTGCATTTTGATACTTGGGAGGACAACATAGAATTAGTGTGCACGTTTTTGTGTGTGTGTGTGTGTGTGTGTGTGTGTGTGTGTGTGTGTGTGTGTGTGTGTGTGTGTGTGTGTGTGTGTGTGTGTGTGTGTGTGTGTGTGTGTGTGTAAAAGAGAAAAGAGGAGGACAAAAAAATGAATGGTCACAGAGGAGCAGGGAGGACCAGTGGAGTATGATAAGGATAAATACAAAAACAACGTAAAAATCCATCATGTGGACTCACATCGGGCTCTTGTACCCACAGTGTCGAGAACGTTTGGCTTGGTTTAGAGGAGCAATTTGTTTTTTGTTTTTGTTTAAATATGTCTGTAATTGTATTATAGGACAACAGCATTAATAGAACTGTTGACAAAACCAAGAAACTGCAAGACTCGTAATAGTTAGGTCTTTACACTACATTACACTTATCAACCTCTAACCTGATACAAAATAGAATACATAAGAAAAATATAGAACGGCCATTTGGTAAAAAAAAAAAAAAAAAAAAAAAAATCTAGAACGAGCATTTGGGAGACTCCATACCTTCGCCAATGCCGCAGTTGTCACCATGGAAACCAATAGATTATACGGTGATTTGATTCACAACACCACTCTTGAATTGGTCACAATTCAAACGACTATGACAAGGTCGTTTGAATTGCTTCATGTTATCATAGTTTGACACAGATGTATATACATCTTACAATTTCTGTGTGAAATTGAAATACTTGAAGAAGGCTTAATAACTCTCTTGATTATCAGATGTGCGGTTGATCACTACCATATGGTACATGTCCTTTGCTTGATTTGTGTGAATCAATATAATCATTTTTATGGAAAGTTTATTCCGTCATGCAAGACATGATTACACTTTCATAAAAATGGAAAACTGGGATGGCATTTTGTAATAACTGCCGTAAAAATATGAGAAACTTATATATTGCATTCAGTCCATTACAAAGTGTGGGTGTTATTATATAACGAAGGGAGAAGTTATCGCACTTTGCCGAGTTATTATATCACTGTTATTATTACATAATGCAGTATTACAAGGTGTGTTCACACTTATTTTCGTTATAATTACAATCCTATTAGCGCCATTCAGATGTGTGAACAGATACTCAAATCCCAGCGAGCACTCAAGAACAAAAGTTTCTCTGCAGACTGTGATTGAAGTTTGAAGACTAAATGCAGCTCATGTCACAGAAAAACCAAAGACAGGAAGTGACTTAAGTCATAATCACCACATCTCACAGCAGATGTTTGCTGGTATATGCAACAGAGGGTTTCATGCCACTGTTAGATTGTAAAACCAGCTGGTTAAAATACCACCAAATAGGTTTGTAAGTACCTCAACACAGCACACAGAATTATATTACTAAAAGCATATAATATGCCATATGTTTACCTTTGCTGGCTCAACGTTATATATGCTGGAGTGATATGAAGGTAATTGGATCTCAAATCTATAAGAGTGATGTTTAGTCTTACATATTCAAGATGTTATAATGTCATGTCAGTGAAACAGTTCACAACAACAACAGATTGTGACCATAATAACAAGCTTTGATATGAATGTTACTGGCCTTCTCCAATAGTAGAATGTTTCTTCACTGATTCAATTGAGAATATATGTTGGTCTTTTGAATGGAATTTATGTTAATACATGTCATTCAGGAGATGGCACTATTGGGTAACCATTGTATGATAATGTCTTGCCTATGTTTTTTTTTTTTTTTTTTTTTATGTGTACTTGAAATCCTATTACTTTAACGTGGATCTGGATGAAGGTAGCTGTTCTCACTTGTGCCAATTCTAATATGAATATATTTATAATTTACCAATAAATCACAAAGCAGTGTGCATGTGTGAGAAAGACTAGTGATTATAGCATTACTCCCAGTGCGGTGATGTGGTTCTCCCCCATCTTTCAATCCTCCTTCACTTCTTTCATTATATGCGTGTCAATTATTTTGCTCTATGGTTAAAGACGTGAAGCAGTGTGGAGAATGTGCAGTCATACTTCAGCAGCATCACAGTCTTTTGTCACACTGTCACACAAAGATGTGCCAAGGTCAATGCTACCTTAGCCATGTGTCCCTGGCTTCCTCACCTTTTCACCCGGCCTAATTGTTGACAGAATTTATCCGGCCACGTTCCTACTTTGTAAAGACCTACTGTAGATTCCCAGGGCTTAACTTCCTCCAACACAAATGAACATACTTTGAGGAGGTGGAGGATTTGTTTTTTTTTGTCTCCATTCATTAGCCTCCAAGCTGAACACAATGTGGAAATAACCGATCTGTCTCAATCGCATTGAGATCCATTCCCTGAGTGAGCAAATGGGAACGTTAAGAACAGGATGGACAGCTGACAGCAACACTTCCATTTTTTGTGTTCCTCCTTCACGTCAGATCTTGACTACTTTGGCTAGGTTCAGCTCATTCCAAAAACCACAGCTGACTCAGCACCCGTCTGGCCAGACTTGCCTAGGTCCTGGGATAAAGCAGTACAACTGGTGGCTGCACGCCAGATCTTGAAGTGTCTCTTAGTCTAAGCCAACTTATAAGTAAATGATAATTAGAGTGATAGCAATGTACTTTCTCGGTGACCCAAGATGTATATTGGGCGTACGTGCTTATGCACTTGACAGCAACTCTACAATGATATATTTCACAGCTCCTTCACAGTTTCCTTCATAACAACACATCCCAGTTAAAATCCCAGCTTTATGTTGACACCAAATAGCAATGCTGTCTTAAACTTTTATCCTTTCATACCTCTCACACTCTGTATTTCTTTTTTAATTCTGCCTCTGCTCATGCTCCCTAAAATGGCCACCTCACCACAGCTGATGTTCTCCATCATTAGTTCTGTGTCACCTATTCATTGTCTGCTACCTTCCCTTCATAGCTTTGCCATGCCCTCATTCTCTTTTCACCAGTTTTCTATCCATCTCTCGCTTCCACTCCTTATTCACCTACACCTCCCTCATCTGTAGCTCCTCCTCGAGCCTCATCTCCTCACTCCCTTCACTCTTTGTTCATCGTTCTGTCCTAAGCATCACTCTGGCGCCACTCTGGGCACTCATCCTGTCCCTCTTCCCACTTCTCTTGTTCAGTGTAATGCCCTACATGACATTCAGTTTAAGTAAACCTGCCCTGACTTACAAATACCTGCATATCCTGAAGACATGCGTACACGTTAGAAAATGAGAAAAGAACATTGAGTCATTAAATGAAAAAGGTGATGTCGAAATCGCTTTAAAAGTGGAGCTCGTATGAGTCACTTGTGAGGTTGCAGATTGTAGGCATCCTTTGTAGCATTAGTCCGTCTAAAATCCATAATAACTGCTGGACTAAAGAGAAACCTTATCCAAATTAAGAGTATGGTTTGTCCACTGTCTGCTGGCACCGGAGGACTCATTCATAATTAACCTAAATGGAATCCCAATTAAAGATAATTTTACACACTTTGAGTGATTTGACCACTGCGGTTCATTTTGTGAAATAAAACTATTAAGTTGATGCTTCACAACCCAATCCTAATTTTTTGGAAGTTTGATCATTTTTGACCTAATCACACACTACTAATGAGCACATGGCTTTTCTTGTTATTTTCCCTGGCTCTCAAACGACAACTGCTTTAAAATGCAGTTGATGTGTTCTTTGCAAAGACCGAGCCAGATTTATATTTACTTTACATTGTGAAACGCACACAAAGAAATCATCACGCAGAACCTTGAAGCTGTTCTCTGCTGTGAAATTGCGTGTGGTGGTGCGAACATTCAGCATGCGAGGGTCAGGTATTCGCAGCGTCACATTCATAACCAATAGCAAAAGGCTATTATAAAAGCAATGAAAATCAAACACACGAAACATTTAATATTTGTTGCAGTGAGATATGTATGCATATACGCATAAACTCAGTTATGTGCAAACTATGATGACAGGTATTATTGAAGAACGCAACAGTCATGCATGAGGGACTTTCCAACGTAAATACATTTTGTTGAAATGTTCAAAGAAGTAACTAGTTCCTGTGTTCAGGCACTCATTTTCAGTAATGTATGCAATACTGTTGTTTTGTTCATTGCCAGTTTAAATCAATGGAGAGGTCTTCGACAATAAATACACTTGAAATTATTTTAATAACATCACGTCATTGATTTTTTTTTAAGCAATATATAAAGCATGGGAGTTTAAAAAATGCAAATGCGAACATGCAAACCAAAAGAGGAGAAAAACGTGTAAAAAAAATATTTTTTAAATTAAAACAATCCCACTCTATGACTCTGTTAAAACTTTAAACATGAAAAGCATATGGGTATTCAACCCTTAAATCCTTCCAAGTCTTTTTAAACATCTTGAGTCTTTAGGCTGACTCTCCTGATTAATGCTGAACACTTGGAAGGATTTTGCCTGAAGCACCGGTAAGATGCTGCAGATTTGTACACATCCTAAACGTCATATTATTTTCCAGTGAAGGATGGATTTGCCATGATCTCCCCACTAGTGCGCTCCTTCTTCTGCAAACTCCATGTATCAAGCATATCCATGTATCAAAAGGCATTTGCATTCCTCCTGTGGCGCCCTCAGCCCTGTGCTATCACATCCCATCTTTTACTCAATTACTAGTTACAGCTCTGAAACTTCTGAACTCCCCACACCTTTGCCTCTTGCCCTCCCCACCTTTCTTCTCAATCACACTTCTCCCCACTTCTGTCTTTCTCTCTTGTTCTCTCCTCCTCTTTATCCTTCCATCACAGACTTTTCTCTGCTTTCTCACAAATGTTTTTTGTTTTTTTTTAATCCTCACCTGCTATCCCCTGGCACTTCTATCCTCTCATGCCCTATCTTTCCATTTTCTCCTTTCATCCCCACCCACTTCCCTCCTCTGCTGATTCCTTCATCTTATCTCACCAATTCTGCATCCTCGCATGCGTTTTTGCTCAAAATCCCCCTGACCTCCTTTGCCCTTTGCACAGAATTTGTTCATCATTATCCATGCTATTCAGCAGCTAAAGAGCCATCTTTCCCAACCTTGGTGATACTATCATGGACATGCTCCTTTGTTGGGGCACGTGTGCAAACAGTTTTACTGGATGTACATACCACCACAGCATCTAAAAGTGTAATCAAACACATGAATATCGGTCAAAGAATTAAAGTAGTCATTCAAGTGCATGCAGCAATGAGCATATACAAATACAATCAAATGTGGATGTGATTTTTCAATAAGCCCAGTATTATCAAAACCTTGATATGTGCAATGGAAAACATTGGAAATGGATGACAAATTGCTCTAACTATTAAGTAACAAATGAAAAATAATTCAAGTCCTAATTGTTGTACAGTATTGATTTAATTTCAATAGTGACATTGAGATCAATTGAGTGGTAATAGTCTTCCAGTTGCAGTTTGTATAGGAGGAGCAACTGTTTTGTTTCTTCCAAGCAAAACAACAAACAATAGTCCACCTGTGAACAATGCCACAAGCCGGTGACTGTATATACTGCAATGTGATGGATGCTTGCCACAGGCTGCTGGGAAACATCTAAAATTCCCCACCACAAAAAAATGTTCAGCATTGATGTGAGCGAACTGGCAAATGTGGAAAAGTCGCTTTCAAAGGTGCAACAAAGCTGGAAAAAGAATAACAGCTGTAATGACTCAGTGTGTAATTAGTAGAAGAAAATGCGATGTGTGCTGCCATTGTGTTCCAGCTTTATGTGAAGAAACCGCTTCTCAGAAACACTGTTCTGAAGACATCTGTGGTGTCAATATTGAAATCTAAGAGTGTTTTTACATTACAGTAAAAGAGAAAGACATATCCAAGTGTTTTCAGCTCAACAATGAGTCTGTTGAAGAACAAATATTCAACATGGAAGGTCCATTCATATACGCAAAGAGATGTTTGGTATATTGTGAAACAATAATCATCCGAGGGGAAAGACCCTATTGTATTTGTAGTGTTTATTTTTATTTCTTCTTTTTTTTTCATGAGGCATAAATGAACCAAATTTTGACCTGGTAAAGATGTTCAAAAATTCCCCCAATTTGGAACACTCATCAAGACTGGTGAAACATGTCATAAGTAAAAATTCAACTTACACAAAAACGCAGCAACAACTCACCACAAACGATGATTCTTGGAAACTCTGGGCACAATGGAGATCTGGAAAAAAATCTGTGTCTCCGGTTGCATCTAAAGCAGGGGTGGCCAATCCTGGACCTCGAGGGCCACAGCCCTGCACGTTTTCAACGTGTCCTCACGTCAACACAGCTGGCAGCAATTAGTGGCTCATTATCAAGCTTTCTGCAGAGCCTCATCATGATAACTCAGGTGTGTTTGAGCAGGGAAACGTCTAAAACTAATGTAATCACCTGCAACTTGGTATAGAAGTGTTGTGTATTCACACCCAGTAGTGTGTCGATGTGGACAGACTGACCAGTCAACCTGCATGTTCTGATTTTCAAAATGAAAGCACCAAACTTATTCCTCAAAATAAAAGTTCTTGTTTATTAAAAATGACACCTAAAACCTCATAAATGGATATTTACAATTTTGCTAGATTAGTGCTGAGCTAGATTTCAAAATAAAAGGCCCAAACTGCTTTAAAATATAAGTACTTGTGTATTAAAAATGACATAAAACCCTAGAAATTGACAGACGTGTGAGCTGGATTAGAGCTGGCTTTCAAAACAAAAGATCCAAAGTCCTTCAAAATAAAAGTGTCTTAAAACATTCAAAATGTATATTCTATCAATATTCAAATGAGCCAGAGGCTATGATTCGGCTGATCCTGACAGGCCAGAGTGTGGGCTAGAGTGCAAGGTCCTGACCAAGGCTGTTTGCAGCTTTAATTACACTTAGTTTTGAGTCACCAATTGCCTCAAAAATGCAGTTTTCGACTCACTTAGAAGGAAAGAGAACCATGCAAAATCCAGACACGAAAGACCCCAAACAAACTTATATTGTCTTTGCTGACAGAATCCTGAAGCACAAGGCCCCAATCATATAAAAGAGTAATTGGATAAGCTGGCAAGTTGTGATGATTGTCCTTAGTTACAGGGCTGAGATGGCCAGGTGAAAGAAAGAGGGCGCAGAAGGAAAAGCAACGCCAGTCACAAATGCTTGCACTGTTAGAGGAGGTTTACATTCTAGTTCTTGGTCTTGGTCATTCTTGGTTAACTTCAGATTGTATACAATGAGAGGTGAGTGCCCTCTTAAAGGTAAAAAAGACAAAGCTCTGTGTGTGTGTGTGTGTGTGTGTGTGTGTGTGTGTGTGTGTGTGTGTGTGTGTGTGTGTGTGTGTGTGTGTGTGTGTGTGTGTGTGTGTGTGTGTGTGTGTGTGTGTGTGTGTGTGTGTGTGTGTGTGTGTGTGTGTGTGTGTGTGTGTGTGTTATCTATTTGTTTCTCTTTTATTAACTGCGTCTTGCTAATTTGTTCTTCATTATTATCAGTCTATCTGCCCACACAGCAAAGTAAGCACCACTGCTCATGTCCTCAACCCCCCCTCCCACCCCCCACATCACTATCTCCCCCTCTCTCACTGCTTTTGCCCCTCTGCTTATCTCTCTTTCTGATGAAACACGCTTTCTCTCTTCCGTCTTTACTATTCCTCCACCGCACTCTCTCAGCCTCTCCCTGTATCTCTCCAGCCCTCTCTTTCCCTGAAGGCCTCTCCTCAGTACACTACCACCCCCATGGAATGCCTTCTGTTACAAACCTGCGCTCATATTCAGCGCACGCACGCACGCACGCACGCACGCACGCACGCACGCACGCACGCACGCACGCACGCACGCACGCACGCACGCACGCACGCACGCACGCACACACACACACACACACACACACACACACACACACACACACACACACACACACACACACACACACACACACACACACACACACACACACACACACACACACACACACACACTCATTACCAGCAGTGAGCAGTGAGTCAGTTAAAAAGTCATAAAGAGCATAATAAAGCTCCTCCATCTACAAACCTATTAGCAATAGGCAATCCTAGGGGTCACACAAGCAAGTTAAAAACACGGTGATGTATTCACGAAAACAACAGACACATAGATGGTGTTCAGTGTCGAGTGAGGCTCATAGCATTGTTGGATATGCCGGTAATAAATGTTCATGTGAGAAACAATGCATCAGTCTTAATTCTAATATGACATGTGCATGGCAGGTGAAAGTGTGTGGTGTCAATGTGGAGTATCAGGATATGATAATTTGTCATTACATTAACCCATGTTTTCAGAAATTAAATATATGTATGGGAAAGCTAATAAAACAAATCATTTGCTTTAGGACATGAGATCTTCATAAAAACAAATATGCAAAATCTACCTCACAAAGTGTGTGCCCTCCACAAACTGGATTTAAATTTTAACCGAATTTAAAGAGAATAATTTCATAATTACTTTGAAATAGAATGTATTGTAGAATGTGATTTTTCTAAATATTGAATTGAATTTAATACCCTGAAAATGAAACAGAATTCCTGAAAGCAAAATCAAAAATGCAACTGTATGATCGGATGTGATTACTGTGTAACAATGTTCTGTAGAATGTGGTGGAGCGTCTGTAGTAAAATCAATAGAATTAAAAAGTCACTTTAAAATGTGCAATAATTATTTGAGTCAATGCAAAAAAATAGAAAAAACCCTTACTAAAAATTGATTCGTCTGTGGCAAACTGTAATCTTGTTGTGCATTAGAAGTAATAAATGAATGTAGAGTGAATTGAATGACAAAGCCATTGAAACTGATCCAAGACAGAAGATTCACTTTGGTGCTTTAATTTATGCTGTCTTTAATTAAAGGCTATTCGATATTCATTTCTGTATTTCAGTGTTGTCAATCAAGTGCCAACAAGATGAGTCTCAGGTCTTACTTGGCTTCATCCTTCATTTATTCATCACCGCTTTCTCTTAATACCTCAAATACATATGTGATCGCAAATTGTTCTGTGTCAGGATTATGCTGGTAGCACAAGCCTCATTGGCGAGATCAGAGTAAGCTAAATTAGTTCACCTCATTTCCAATTTAATGGCATCCATCACAGAAAGAGAAAATAGGTGTTAAATTTAGCACCAAAGTCCACAATCTGCAGGTGTTCCGTCTGCTAATTAAGCAAGAACTTTTTTTTTTATGGTGTTTACAGTATTGTGTTGACATGGCCTGATCACCATGCAAAGATATTGCATCACAAGAGCATTTCTCTCTTGACAGTGATCATCGACTGCTGCTGCTGCCGGTTCCTTTCAGGTAATCTGTTTCAAGTTATCATGTATGCACCATCGCGAGCTGAGGCACTCACATGAGGCAGGACCTGAAACAGCCACACTGCCAGCCAGAGGAGTTCATTTAAAACACGTCAGCAGAAGCGCTCCCCACACACACACACACACACACACACACACACACACACACACACACACACACACACACACACACACACACACACACACACACACACACACACACACACACACACACACACACACACACACACACACACGCGCGCACACACGCACGCGCACGCCTATAGCTCCAAGTGGCTGTTGTTTTATTCATCACTGCAGTGGAGGTAGGTGGTCCCAAGGATCCAACACCTACCGAGTGGTGTACATGTGGTGTAGGTGGCAGGGTGTGTGTGTGTGTGTGTGTGTGTGTGTGTGTGTGTGTGTGTGTGTGTGTGTGTGTGTGTGTGTGTGTGTGTGTGTGTGTGTGTGTGTGTGTGTGTGTGTGTGTGTGTGTGTGTGTGTGTGTGTGTGTGTGTGAGTGAATGATCTTCAATTAAGGTGCAAATAGAGCGTATTCTGTATCACATGACAGGACAAAAATAATCCTGGGCAGTCTTTCCTTATTTGGGAGTTTTGGCGATGTAGTTGTATTATTTTCCTGCTTATAAACAAATGTCAGTAAATCGATGGGTGATTGAAATGGATGTGGTTGATTGTCATTAGATGCAACCAAAGCCATCGTTTGCATTTTCCCTCTCCTTAACAGACAGCATCTGTCAGTTCAGGCGGAGCGGGCATGGATAAACATATAGCCGTCATAGATACTGGGGCCCATGAGAACACTTAAAGGAATAAATGCTTCACATGGGTTTTAAGAGAGACATACAGTAGGTAGCAATCTCGTGAGAAAGTCAATTTCAGAAGTAGCTGAGAGACAGAAGAGACTATTTAAAGGAACCAATTTATCGCAGAAAACGCACCACTCCTGGAAAAATGTACCATCCTTATCTAGGTAACACACCTGATGCATTACATTACATGTGACATCTGAGGCCTTTGACATTTTCACAAGAACCAAACACTTGCAGACCACTTAAGAAGTAACTATCCAGTAAATCTGTGGTTTACGACAGATAGCAAAGAGGGTCAAATCTGACAGGAAGCTGGCAAGAACAGCTCTCTCCAATGAATTGTTAAGCCAGAAGCACACAATATGTACACATGTGATGTATTGGTATAATCTTGTCAATAAAATTGGAAACATCTACATCATTGTGGAAAATACAACTGACCTTGATGTAGTGACTGCATTTAAAACAGCTTTTCTCCTCATCAGGATAACTTCTCATTGGAACAAGAACAAATCCTTCCTCAGAGTAGTGAAAATATGTCAACCAGTTAACACGTCATTGTTGCTTACGCATATGCATCAGCGTACAAGATCACGGATAAATGTGTTTCATAGAAGGAGTGATGTCTTTTAATCGGCGGTTCAGGAATTATGAAGGGCTATTAGCATCAGCTCGCTACAAGGGAAATAACTAGAAATGACTGGTAATGTGTCCCAGCACAGTAGTAGTGTTCACTGACCAGTGAATAGCATTTGCCACCACCGACAGCTGATATCTGCTGAGCACAACTGAATGGATCAATTTGTTACCTGAATGTGCATGTAATTGGAATGGTGGGTAGATAACCTGATTGCTGGCCTTGTAATTTATTTTATGTTCAGGCATGAGCCTCTCTTTAAGCTCCATTTATGAGCACAAGTGAGAAATTGTCTTGTCATATTGAAAAAGAAATATGTTTAATGTAATAATACTTCCACTGGTGAATTAATCCCCATTATCCAGTTAGGCATGAAGGCGTGAATTTACAATCAAATTCAAAACTCCAGCTAGCCAGGAAGTAAATTATCAAAGTAAATTATGTAGCTCCATAGAACAACTTTGTATTATGCTAGCATAGATCTGGAGTCCTGGAGAAAGTGTGTGTGTGTGTGTGTGTGTGTGTGTGTGTGTGTGTGTGTGTGTGTGTGTGTGTGTGTGTGTGTGTGTGTGTGTGTGTGTGTGTGTGTGTGTGTGTGTGTGTGTGTGTGTGTGTGTGTGTGTGTGTGTGTGTGTGTGTGTGTGTGTGTGTGTGTGTGTGTTGCAAGCTTATTTAGGAGATAACCACGTGATACATTGGTCTTTCAGAAACCCAGGCCCATGAATACAAATAACCATCCAAAGAAGAACAAGGAGAAAAAGAGATAATCACCATTCAGCAAACGGAAAGAATTATGTTAGAAGCATATTCATTCTGAGATCAATGTATTTCCACAGCAATCTGCTATGCACCACATGTAAATTAGTCCAGGAGGTTTGCATTTGAAATTCCAATCTGATTTACCAATCTGTGTTGGGACAAAGTCTTCCATCACACTCTGGTTTAGATTTTTTTTTTTTTTTTTTTTTTTATGAACGAGAACAAATTCAAATTTATTACAAATCATCAACTTGTGTCCATTAAAACCTGAATGCTCCATGCAGACTCTATGAAGCTGTGGAACTACAAGCCTCACAACCTCTAGGGTAAGGCTTAATTTCAGTCTCAAATCTTGATAGACTTCAAATTCATATACTGACACACTTTAGTAGTAACATACAGTTTTGTTATTTATCTTAAACTGCAAAACGACACATGGTTTTACATAATGTAATTGAGGTTTCAAGGAAATGATACATAATTTATTGCCTTATCAGTCCCAAATTCTCCTTGTGCTACAGTATATCCAGTACTTTATCAAAGGTAAGACTCTCAGTTGCTAAAAGCCGCTTCATCGAGGATGTCATCTAAAAAGATTAGTTTGAATTTCGTATTTTCTTTCTGGAAGAGAAAATAATCACTAAATCTCATCTCAAGCAGCTCAGCAAATGGATAGATTGTCTGTAAATAGCCCACAAACACACACTGACTGATATGAACAAGTTTTACAAATGTCTAACCAATATGCACTTTGTGATGCTTTTAAGCCTCAAATGGCTTTTTATCATACTCTGTCACACTAAAAATTGTTGTTATTGTTAAAAACAAACGTGTTTTTTGGGGGGGGGTTTTTTTGGGGGGGGGTTGTTCCATGGCAGGCTGAAGAAGTTCTGAAGGGCAGTCCAAGACAATTTTGTCAAGAAATTGTCAGTCATGACAGTGAATAAAGAATCCACAGGGACCCACAGAGGTCTGCCAGAAGGACCGTTGTGAAGCTGGTTTTTAAATCGTGGAGGCAGAGCTTTAAGTCAAAAACACTTCAACACAGCAATAAGCATAATGGTATTGCCTGACTTAATTATAAAATACAAAATATGATAATAACATAGTGGTCTTGCATGTCCATGAACAACATAGCCAAAATGGCTACTGCAGCAGTACAGATAATATTTATTGGAATGATTCATTATTATTATTATGATTGGACATGGATTGTACGTATGTATGTGTGTATGCTTGAATATAGTCTGTTTTCTCCAGACAGATTTTCATAGAATGTTAATTTAATCAATTGTATTACCACTAAAGACTTTATATATGGAATTGTAAATATATTTATAGGTATGTGGCTAGATAGAGTATATGGGATTACATACATTTTAAAAGTATCACACATCTGAAATGAATTGATACATAAAAATAACAAAAAATATAAAAATATTGAATAAGATCACTAAACTGACAATTGACTTTGAGTAAAAAAAAACTAAGACTAAACATTAATTCTATAAATTAATTGGTAGGTCGATAGGCAGCATGGTCATGGAGTAGGGAGGGCAGTTCCGTGACCGAAGAGCAAGAAGGATCAGGTTTATATAAGTGCTAAGACCCTTTTGTCTAAAATTTACAAATTCTAATGCATGCTTGCTTTGATTGACCTGAATGAATGAAAATAAATTAAACTTTGTAGAATCAACATGAAAGCAAACTTGTGGAGAGGAGGTAGTGTGCCACGGTCCACTGTAGTCACAACAGTGTCACTGACTTTGATGTTTGCAGTTGATCCAGCACAGTTTTCAAGACTTGGTTAGCTGACTCTAGGTGTCGCCTCGAGCAAATCTAGAATTCACAAGAAAGAAGGAGACTGCACACACATGTGAGGACTGTTTGTGTTTGTTGGAGAGGTTCTCTAAACCTATGAGATATGAAACCGCAGAAATTGAATCAACAGTGTGTGGTTTGTACTTTACACTCACTGTCCCTGGTGGCAAGTTTGTCAACACAAGATGATGAGTGAGTAAACAGACCTTCAGTTTATGCCTTCTCTGGGTTGAAAGTGACAATTAAAAATGAGTGCTATGTGGGAAACATATGTAGGGGAGAGGGGGAGGTAGCTGTATTTGTACCTATAGGAAGTCAATAGTGACTATGTTACAAGCCATTTTACACTATGAAACATACATGCTGTTTGGCATTTGGTGAAAGAAACTGGTTTAGTTGTTTTACAGCCTCTTCAAAACATATTGAGGATTAAAGATTATTTTGATAATTCCCGTAGATCTCAACTTCAAATGTAATTTTTATCACAGAAATGTAAAGATGTGATACTGTCAGAAAAAATTATAATCCAAATGTTGGTGTTGCTTTCTCCATCTATCAATGTGGTGAACAGATTTACTTTAAATCTTTTATCAGCAACTGTATTTTTAAGTCCTTTTCTTTGGCTTTGGAAATCCTACTTTGTTCACCAGACTGAATTGCAAGATGCAACACGAACAACTTTAGGGTGAGGGCAGATAATCAATTTCCAGCTCTCAATAGATCACATTTCCTCTACTTTCTCTGTTTTAATGTATGAAATGTAATTCCAATTAGTCACTAATTAAGAAGGATTATAAGACCGAGAAAATAGCATATTTTATTAAACTGTTAAAAGCAAAGCATGCACGTCTATCTGCTTTTGTTTCCACTATGCCCACAGTGGACAGAATGACTGCATATCACGTGGCAGTTGAACCCCTCCACAATAAAGCAAAAAACTTTAAGTGTAAATTTAAAGGTTATTATATCAATATTTCACTGGTCTCGGCCCACTCGAGATGAAAGTGGACTATATGTGGCCACTGAAGATGAATTTGATTTGGTATTTAAATTTGTGTACACCTTTGTATATAGTATGTACATGTGCATATGTATTGATATATTGTAACAATCTTTATATTGGTTCAGTTGAGTGCTTTTATACAAGTGTGTTTTCTCTATATTTGGCGTTTGGCTCGTTCAAAATCAACTGGTCCTACAACCTATCACGTACAATTTAATGGGACAATTTATGTACCATTCAAAGTCTATTTTTTCAAAATTTTTCGAGAGAAGGCCACAATTAGTGAGGTTTATTCTTTCTTCCTGTGCTTCACATCTTTGGAAAAGGAGGATGCTTTTCAACTGGGAACTATACAGTATATGCGGAAAATATAAATCATAATATTCAGAGAAAAAAAGCTGTGCTGAACGGCTGGTGTGATAGAACTGCCCAGTTAGTACAGAAGCCAGTCAATTACTGACAAGAGATTTGCAGATAGTAACGGGAATGTATTCAATCACCGCCATTGATTCTGATGCCTTAAAGGGAGATAAAGATATTGCCCCAAGGCAAGTGTGCAGGTGAGAGAGTGTGAAATGTCACCAGTTACTTGTTTCAAATGTAGTTCTAAACTTGTGTTTGTGCAATATGCTATTTAAGTTTTGTATAAGAATGTATAAGGAAGTTATTCATATTTGCATTAAACAAGTACTATTTCACAGAGCAGTGGTAGCCATCCACTTTTATTTTACATTTAGGCTCTGTGCAGAGCTCCACTACTTCCTGAACTCAATACAGCTCCTTTATTTCCTGTCTTACACTGATTAACCTATGTGCGTCTCAGCATTGTTGTTGTCACTAGTGAGGTCAGACACACCTGGATTAATCAATTTGTCCAATAATGTAAGACAGGAAATAAAGGAGCTGTATTGAGTTCAGGAAGGAGTGGAGCTCTGCATAAAGCATGTGAAGTACAGCCACCCCCTCGAATAGTTTTCACCAGCTGCCTCTGTACATACTGCACAATTTGAAAACTCTAAGCAGGTAGATTTTTAATAATAATATCCCTTTAAGAATAATAGAGGATACAAACACAAAATTACAGCTCAGTGAAATATAGATGATGCGTCTTCAAATTCATATCATTGTTTACCTGTTTAACTGCATACTAACTGGCTTGATTACAATAGTGTAATAATAGTAATGCCTTTATTAAAAGCACTACACACAAATAGTTGGAGATATCAATTCATGCTACTATAATACCATATAATGAAAGGAGGCCATTCAATACAAGCATACACTGGTGATTTGTCATCTCAATGTCTTAATCAGTTATCATGTGCTCTGTGGCATCAATTATAGCTTGATAACAACATCTCATGCTGGTCACAAGTCAACTTATTGTCTCCTGAGTCATGGCATCACACTCTGGCATATTGGACAGGTGTAGATGGGAATTAAACCTGTAACCTTTTGATTGGGAGATGACCACTCTACCAACCGAGCCATGCCAGAGTGTCATTGACCAGGACACTGAATCCCAAATTGTTCCCGTTGGAGTGACAGACTTACAAGCCTCGACAAGGCCACTTGGACGTTTTCTATGAGGATTCAGATCTGGAGAAAGAAAGTGCAGGTTACTCCATTTGAGGTACCTCAGTCTCCAGTAGCTGTTCTCTAACGATGCAACCTTGATGAGTTGGAGCATTGTCATCGCAATGAAGATGAAATAAGGCCTGTGTGTTGTTAATCCAGGGACACAGTGACTGAATTAATGATGTTATTCAAGCAATATGGACTTATCATTGTATTATTCAGAAAGTGTATGGCAGTTCTATATTGACTGGACACACCTGACCATAATAACATCGCCAACAACAGCTGGCCTGGTGACAACAGTGGTGGATGCATAGTGCTCTGCTTAACGTCTCCAGCATATTACTTGATTTCAAATAACCGAACTTGCTCAGTTGTTTTGGGTCCCTTGAATGCCACAGACACACTAATCAAAGTCCAGTGACATATGATTATGCCATGTGCTAAACAGTCTGAATCATTTAACGAGATGTTTTTGAATGATTGGATGATTATTTTATGATCAAATGGCAAAGAAAAAAATTTACACAACAGATAAGATGTGTTTCCCATAGTTTGGCACAGCATATTGTAGGTTGAACAAAGATACACAGCAGTGAAAAAGTGTATGCGGAAGAAAAAGATCCAACAGGTGAGCTGGAGAGACAAAAGTTGAACAGGAAGTGTAAAAAAAACTGAGAATGGGAACAGATGAAGGTTTTAGGACAACTGGCTTGAGAGATTTATTTGTCTGTTGGCCTTCTGAAGCCTAGCAAAAGTGCAATTTGTGGTCCAGGAAGCATATGACAAGAGCACCATCAAAGGTGTAGCGCGCGCACGCACGCGCACACACACGCGCACACACACACACACACACACACACACACACACACACACACACACACACACACACACACACACACACACACACACACACACACACACACACACACACACACACACACACACACACACACACACACACACACACACACACACACACACACACACACACACACACACACACACACACACACACACACAAGGCGTATGTGGGGAACAAGAAGCGATGGGAGAAAAGGTGAAAAAGTAATCCAGAACTCAGAAACCTCAGGGAAAATTAAGGAAAAAGGAGAGAAGATACAACATGAAGAAAATGTACATTCAGCCAGGGATTGTGATATGGTTTGATACTTACAATTCCTTACGGATCTGCATGCACATACCTAATTTTATTCATTTCAAATTTGTATTAAAGATGAAGACACTGGAGAAAGAAAAAGAGTTCTCGAGCTCTGGAAGGGAAAGCTCTGGTGAATTAGGTCAGTTCACCCTGACATAGTTACAGATGTGAGCTCAGCACTCTGAATGGTGTTTTACATTGCCAGTGAGTACTGCATATTTATGTAGGTGAAACCGGAAGCACAGAGTTGAGTTCCCTCAATGAAACAGATTTTACTCAGGTTTTTACGACTGGTGCAGCAAATGCAGATGGTTATAAATGATCATAGAGTGAACTTTTTGTTTTTCTGTAGTAGCCAGAATACAGTTGTTAGCGGCAAAAAAAACTAACAAAACAACAACAAAAAACTTAAACTCTACTAAGCATGACCAGAGAAATGTACTGATACATCTACATCTCTTTCGCACCTATTAGCAACAGTGACTGGCTTCATCTGAGAAAACTGCACTGACATGTTTATTAGACATTAGGTATGACATGCATTAACAAGAAAGTTGTCCTATCCCAGTTTTAACTGCCAAAATTAACAAGAGGTTCAATACACTAGTCATAGCACACTAGTCTCAGAGAAACCTTGACAGCGAAAGGAATTGGATTTCATTGACAAAAACTAATTTAAGGCAATTTTAAAAATTGTGTATTCGATGAGGCACGGTTGCTTTATTTCGACAACTGACAAATCAATTCTCATCATGTCAGCCATCAGTGAATCATTTTGAATACCTATGTTCACAATGCTGCCGTTTTCGTTGTGACATCAACTTAAAAAAAAATCTACCCTGAAGTGGTTGGGTTAGATTTTGTTGTGTAGAAAAGCAAGTTGGGGAACTGGCAATGAGCATCTCTGAAGAAAGTTTGATGCACATTAATTCTCAGCCATCCTTTGTATTTCGCTGTGCAGTTTTACGGGGCTGGAATGATCCAAGTGTGTGTGGTGCATGTGTCCCTATAACCAGGGCAACGTGTGATCAAACCAGAGGAAGGGAAGTTTCTAATTGGAGGGTAGGAGGAAGTACATTATGTTTTTCCATTATTGGAGGAAAAAAAACAAAACTGCAATAAATCCAAGGATCACAGGGCTTTACTCTCACTGGCCACTTTATTATGTCCACCCAATGAAATACTTTTTGGAGCAAATAGAAAGTCAGCCAATCACGAGGCAGTAATGAGGCATACAGAGATTGTATGTCACATGGTAATTGTTGTGCATCCACATCCATCTCTAGGATTTACAGAGATAGTCTGAAAAAGAGCAAATGTCCAATTGAGGTAGTTCGCTGTGTGAAAAGAAAATGGGGAATTTCAATGTTCTGATTATATTAAGACTGTCTTTGAAAGTCACTGAGACATTGTGCAGGATCCGGAGACTTCTTTACACCACAGCCTATTCACTCAGCAGAAGAGTGAAGCAGTTGTGGTTTGTCAGACATACGCCCCCATGATTTGTGTCCCTCATTGCAAGGAAGATGCACAACAAGTGCATGCAAACTATTTACATATCCCAGTAGATGGATAAAAAGTGTACTGTTTTGATTTGAATTTTATTAAAATCTCCTCATGAGTTTACAACATAATCAATGAGACTACGCAGCTCTGACTCGTCAGGTGTTCAGCCTTTTTTACATTCTGACAAACAGTCAAGCAAACTATAGCACGCTAGAATATTATTCGTGTGTGCTGACATTTTAGAATTGTGTGATCTTCAGTAGCTGAATCTTTCACATCCAAAAAAATTACAGGCTTTGAATTATTTGTTGCCACAAAGTGAGTTGGATGTCCAACAATTCAGCAGAGTTCCATAGAGAAAATACTGTCACTTTAAATTCTTCATTTGTTTCCAATATTGCAAACTTGACATTTCTTTTTATAAATCTATTCTTTCCTTTCCCATTATTTTTAGTTCAAACGCTTGATTTTGTCCCCCCATGTCCCATTTTCTTCCAGTTTGCACTTCGCCACCTCTTCATTTCTCCCCTCAGTCTACTTTGCACTATCCTCTCAGTCGACCACTGTCCCATTTTCAACATGAGGATGAGACAGAAGGGTGTCAAGACGTGAGTCAGAGTGAATGCAAAATTCAGATTAGGACTTCTTTTTCGATTTCCATCACTGAAGCGCAGGAGAGGTGAAAAGAGACCAGACCCGGTGTGACACAAGCAGACAGATTCATGTCAAACACATACTCTCTCTCCCCTCCACTCCTTTTTTCTCAACCTTCGACATTCTTTTACACTCATTCAAATTCATCACTCGCTCCGTCTCTTCAGCTAACCGTCTTTCAATCCCTTTGCTTTCTCTTCTCTTATTATGGCAGATAAAAGCTGAAAGGTACCTCATGAGGTTTTAAAAGGGATAAACAAACAAATGTATTCATTTAAAAAAGAAACATACCTACATAATACAGTAACAGATGACAAGAACAAAAAATTGACTATATCTGATTGTAGTGAAATGACATACCACAAGATTTGACTGACTTGAGACAAACCGCATGAGTGAGAGTGATTATAACCTTCACTCACACAATGGACAAAAGTACCGGTAACAAAGGCAAGTGAAAGAAGTGGGCCACACAAAGTGTGCAGAAGAAACAAAGGGAATAATTAGGATCAAGGAAGACATGTCTCCTACAGGTGCTAATCTGAAATGAAAGCAGAGTGACAAAGATGGAAGGCACAACTGAATCAGGTGGTGAGAGAGGGAGGGAAAGAGAGATACAGAAACAAGGACTGACACACAGACACAGAGAGACAGAGAGACAGAGAGACAGAGAGAGAGAGAACAGATGAGGATAAGGAGTACAGTGGGACAGGCTGAAAGAGCACTTTGTTATCCATCTCATAAAGCGTCCACCCCGTGAGTCAGCATCCAGCTGCACACTGGATCTCCCTGTCACTATGGCCCGCAGAGCTATTTTTAGCACCACATACCCACCCTCAAGCACAAGCACACACATACAAGCGCAAATGCATACTCTCCTCCAGATGCATCCACACACCGTTATACACAAACAATTGGGCACCCTAGATGTCTTGCCACAGTCAAAGTGTTAATACATTTTTTTTAAATACAAAAAAAAAAAAAAAAACATGAACAGATTGTAACATTGGGAAGGAGGATGAAAAAAGTACGAAGATTAGAGGATTAAAGGCAAAAAATACTGAGAAATATGGAGAAAAAACTGTGTGCTGTGGAGGGGACCACCCAGACTCGGGGAATCCTTCGAGGATTATATGACAGTTGTGACTTCACAGCTCGTCTGTTGGTGTGAAAATGAAACATCGTGAAACAGGGCACCGTAAATATTCAGTAAGAAAGCAAAAAGAGGAAGGAGTAAAGAGGAGGTCAAGACCTGTTAATTCATTGACAGGCAGAGATGAAGTGGCATTATAATTAGTGTGTGAAATATGCATGCACAAAACATAAAAAAACCATAGTGCAGAAACTGAAAAATACATTTTGAGGCTCAAACACTTGATAAATCATGCACTGGGTCCGAACCTTTCCTGCACAGGCACAAATTATGCAAAATATACTGGACTGCAGGGGTATTAAAAATAAAACAACTTTGACCTTTAGTATTCAAGACAAAAAACATTTTGTCATAGTGTCATGGCTCATTAACTCAGTATTGTCATAGATTTGCTCTGATAATGCTCTAAAAAAACAAACGTTGACATCTATGAAAAGAGGCAGATCAGGTCATCTCATCTGCCTGTTAGTCCTTTGCACTTCTATTACCAACAATTATTCTCCATTCTATGCTATTTAATGCAATATCTGAGTTACATTAAAGGCGGCATGCATATAGCCTACAAGTCAAAAATGCCGGGCCAGAAAGTCCAATGACCTTGCATGGTGTAAAAGGCAAAAATAGAGATGCACTACCTTAATGAAATTAGTTGACGTAGTAACAACAAGCTTCCTGTATGTATCTAGCAGTAAACCTGCTTACCTTAGTGGTAGCGAAATTGCATTATCATGAAAGCTATATCATAGCCTACTAACAAGGTTGTTGAAATATGCTGATGGCAGCAGAAGCCATGCTGCCAACGAAGTGATATGTTTTAGTAAACACAAGTGTGGTTAGAAATACTGTGGATTTCAGAGTGCACCATCTGTTTACAGACATGTCTGATGTTTTTATTTGGTATACATTTTTGGGGGGAAAAATCTCCATTAAAAGTGTTTGTGTTTTTAAAAACACTGTCTTGTGCTTCTTGGATCTGTTGTTATTCACTTCAATTCAACTTTATTTATATAGCACCAAATACAACACAGAACTCCCTCTTCTTTACCAGCTTTCCTCAGTCTCAGTCCTTTAATCTTAAATATCTGTCATCTTTATTCATAGTCTACGATTGCCATAACTGTTACAATTCTATTTTAATAATTTGACATTATATCCATTGCACTTACAATACATTGAGCTCTACAGTGTATATCAGTCAAACAAATATCAGTTTAATCTCACTTATTTCTTTTCATTATGATCCACCCCCAAAACCTTTGAAAGGAGAAATAGGCTGAGCACATGAACCTCTCTGCTGCCTCCCAGGAAAGGCCCACTCAATATATTGTAAAGAACAGTCATACAAATATAAGCAAAAAGACAAATAGTGGTAAAATAAAACAAAAATCCATCAAATGCCCTACAAAGTTTTTGCAATTATTCAGATCTTCAACACTTCATGATATTTCTAGTAATAATGTCAAAATTGTATTCTATGTGGTTGTAAGTCTGTTGCATGTCCTAAAATTACCTTGTAGGCTAAAGGCTACTAGTGATTCTGAGTGAAATCCAATTAAAGCAACACAATGAAAATTTTACAAATAGGAATCCAAGCGGCACGCTGTGTAACTGCTTACTCAGTCATAATACTCCCAACTGGTCGCATCTGCCTCCAGTTTTTTTATACAATAGGCTAAATTGATCAACTAAATTAGAGTTCAAAGGAGTTTCCAATTTCTTCTCTATTCTCACTCAAAAAAGGCTATATGAAAAATCTGTCAAAACTGTGTGTGTGTGTGTGTGTGTGTGTGTGTGTGTGTGTGTGTGTGTGTGTGTGTGTGTGTGTGTGTGTGTGTGTGTGTGTGTGTGTGTGTGTGTGTGTGTGTGTGTGTGTGTGTGTGTGTGTGTGTGTGTGTGTGTGTGTGTGTGTGTGTGTGTGTGTGTGTGTGTGTGCCCTGAGACCTCAGGCAAAACATCCCAGATGATGATTCAGAAACCCTAAAAACCATTTAAAAGTAGAAGGCAGCTCATTTTCTTCCTTACTGCACCACAGAGAGAGAGAGAGAGAAGGAGAGAGAGAGGAAGTAGAAGAATAAGAGAGAGAGTGACCCAGTTAGAGAAAATTTAAATAGGGATTCCATTTAGAGGGCCACATTAATTGGAGCAGATGCCTTCTCAATTATTAAGAGGCCTCCAAGGGTGTTAGCACGAGCTAAATTTATCCCGCACGGCTTTGACTGGGCTTGTCCAATCTCATACAGCATCTGCAGACAGAAGGAAGAAACATGCATGGTGTTTTATACACCAGTGTACACACATCACAGGCGCACACACACACACACACACACACACACACACACACACACACACACACACACACACACACACACACACACACACACACACACACACACACACACACACACACACACACACACACACACACACACACACACACACACACACACACACACACACACACACACACACGACTGGCAGTGGTGGGCCCATCTCTGCCCAGTGTTTGTGCTGATAGATCCACACACAGATAGGCAGTCATACACAGCTGCTCTCCTAAAACACTTGTTCACACACAGGATGCCCTGCAGATATTCCCTGAAGGAGAAAACATTGTAAAATAATCTCCCTGCGAGTCGACAAGCCGATCTCTCTGGCTCCTTCGCTCACCATTTGAGCCATAATGGCTTCCTAGTTTCCACCAACCTGTCCTGTAATGAACCAGCAGCCACAAACTAGTCCCATGGGAGAAATACTAGAGCCCTGATAGAGCACTGGACAAAATGAGGAGGGAGAGGAAAGGAGAGGTAGAGTAAGAGTCTGAGATGGTTCTGCACCATTTCATCAATTTATTAATAACCTCTCTCCTCTCCTATGTCATAAAAAAAAATCGGAAGAGATTCTGAAAATGACAGTCCCAAGCCTGACATGTGGATGGTGTTTTTTTTTTGGTTTGGTTTTGTTTGGTTTTTTGACCAAGAATAACACAAGGACTCTGTGTGTAATTAATGTATGGTCTATATAACCTGGGCTGGTGGCCTCAAGCAAATGAAACGAGATGTAAAACACATCTCCACGAAAAACAGTCACAACTAAAGCAAAGCTATCACTTTAGAGGAAATGCCGCAATGAAAACAAATAAAGCAGTTTGATTTTTTTACTCTTAGCTCAGTTTTTTTTTTCCCTTGCCATTGTGGACAATCTTAACTCCTTACAAAATATAAAGCCCAGGATTGTTTTGTCATCCCCTTTGTTTTACAGTTTAATAATCTGCCAATTGTACGAGGGAAGGAAATGAAGAATCCCGTCTGTGTTTGATTAAAACAAATCTGCCCTGTGTCTGTAGCTATTCTGGGATGACCTTTGATTTGTGACTACAGCCTGATTTGGGAGAACTTTGGGGTATCCAGCTGTGGCATGTGCCAAATACTGAGCCATGCCATGACTATGTGGTACTCGGCATCAAAGCAGGGTTACAAGAGACGAGCGTCATTTCATATAAAACTGAGAGCGCCGGATGGGGAGCTGTGCAAGTCAACTGACACTAATGCATGAAAAATGCAACAAAAGAAAAAAAAATGCCTTCCTCAAAAAATGGACAATCATACATCCTCTGTGTACTCGACGTCTATAAATCCAAGATATTTTGTCCGGAAAGGAAGCAAGTGACGAAAAAAGCGAAAGTATGTGACAACTGAATTGTGCTCATTGCTAATAACCCACCATGGGGAGTTCAGTCAAGGTTGTGAGGAGCCTTTTGTTATGAATAACATGAGGGGAGTTAGAAATATTTTCCAAGATGAGATGAAACATCTGCCTCTCATGCTGTTCTTATTCAGCAAAAGCTGCCATATAATGAGACCCAGAGCATGATGTGCAATTTAATGTTAATTTTCCGCCTATTCACTCCATGCTGCTCATTACATAGACAACTGGTACTCCACCTAGATTTATAGAAGCCAATTAATCTGTGTCAGGGAGGTGAGCACAAGAACGGTGCAAGGTAGAGGGGGAGGGCACACAAGCTCGCACACCAACGCACAAACATATGAGATTGTGTTGGATGGGAGATCCACGGAGCTGCGTTGGTAATGAGGAACATTTGCGTCAGTGTCTGAATGTGGGAATCAAAGTTTTCAAGGTTCTCTCTGGTCGCTGTCAAAAGTAGAGGCAGGAAGAAATGAAAATATTTCACACTGACACACTTACCTTTAATCTAGCGCGTTCTACTTTTTTTTTTTCCACCCCTCGCCGCAGCCATTTTTAGTATCTCACACATATCTTTATCCATTTTCTCACTTTGCTACTGTGTCTCTGGCTCCTCCAATCCCACTCTTCAACTGCCATGTAAGAGGCTACCAGCTGGTGGGGAACGAGGACAAGGTCAGCAACTATCTGGGCCATCTACTTCCTTCCTCCGCTCCTCATTTCTCCTCATCACCTCCTTGACCCATTCTCCTTTGTCCAACCCCGTTTCTTCTCCTCCCTCCCTTAACCCCTCTCCATCTCACCTCTCCTTCCCATTTTGGAGTGATCGATGATCATAATGCTTTGCTCTAGGGCAGATTTTTTTTTTGGGGGGGAGGGAGGTTTCCAGCTTCATAGAACTTCGGTAGTAGCTCTCACTTTTATTTTGATTTTTTTTTGTCCCTCGTTCACTCTTCAGGCCCTACTCCATACTTCCTTACTTTTTCATCAACTGTTTCCAGTAACCTATCTCTCATCTCCTGCCCTTTAGCTTTTTCACCCTTCCAATTTGGACAAAAAACACAGCCCTATAAACATTTAGCACGCCGACATATATCTCATCACATCTGGATGTGTGTGCGGTCTTTTCCCATTTGTGTGAGTAGCATGGTCATAAATTTGGTTTATGTTGTCATTACTTACTAGAGAGCAGCAGGCGCACTTCATGTGGAGCATCAGTTGTGTTCAGGGCATGTGAGTTACGGCTCGATACAAGATCACAGTTCTTCACATGTAAATCCTGCACATACAACCATGCGGATACCCTCCCTGTCATTTACACAATATGGCATGCATAAACCAATATATGAAGCCCATGTGGTCACGTACACCATTGGTCATGTAATGCAACGTTAAGGGAGATAGGGGGCAGGCTGAGTAAACCATTTCACTTAGTCTGCACATTGAGCCTTTGTACTTGAAACTACCAACTTAATTGTGTGCATGTGTGAATACAATTGTAGGAGTTCAATTCAACAAATGCAGGGAGTTTTATCAGTGTGGTTACGCACAATCAGCAGCAGCCTGCATAATGTTTTATCATAAGAAAAAGCAATTTGCACGTGTCCACATGTCAACCTTAGAGTGTAGTTCACTCGCAGCTTCATATGAGCCTCAAGAGCTCCAGGTGTAGAAGCTGTAATCATGTTCATAGCAGCCATGGTAGGAGTAATGGTTATGGTAATGGTGGCTTCATGGGCTATGGCCAACCTGACAAAGCACAATGTGCTCCAAGTTGTGGTAAGAGAAGGAGATATGTGTGCACAAGGGAGAACCAATAACAGAAAATGGTTCAGGGCAAAGTCATTAACAGATTTATAGGTGGGTTGAGATAGAGGCTTAAAATGGATAACAATGATGGTACAAGACGTTTAAATGAACAGTTTAATTTTCAAGCAGCTGACAATAAAAAATGATACGAGGATAAAAAGGGATTGATCAAACCTATACGTTCGAGTCTATCCAAATGAAATTCCTTGCATTGGCCTGGCGAGTATTTGCGCCACTTAATATCTGCAGGAGTGTCGTTTTGTTGCACACGTATGGGGAAAAAAAAAGAGTGACAAGGGAAATAAAATGTCATTCTGCTCTGCCAATTTTCTGCCTTTTGCAGACGTTCAGTTGGCTTACACAAGCGTCTGCAAGTTTCACCAACAAGCTGTTCATCACCCACAGGATGCCTGGTGTACATTTATCTCCCTCTGGCATATTGAAATAATTCACACAAGGCAAAACGAGGGACGTTTTCTTCCATAAATTAGAGCTGCATCAAAAATGCAGAGTTACTCAAATCTCTTGGTCATACTAATCTTCTTGTTCCTGTGTTTGCCGCCATGCTGCAGACATAACATCAAGTGTCTGTTAGTAAAATATGAGGTCAAGTATTGTGCCTGCAACACAAACAATGCACATTTTTGTTTTGTCTGCAGCAACTCTAAATCTTGTCCTGTGCAATGCCAGTGAGCTTTGTCTGATATTTTTCCCTATAGAAAGCCTTCTCTCTCACTTTGCGTTATGCCCATAAAAGCTTTTGTCAGCCTGCATTCCATAATTATATAATACATAGGAGAGATAGTATCATTGAAAGACAGGCTTTGTTTTTATGTCCAGTCCCTGGACAGAGGTAAAAAAAAAAAGTTTTTCTCTCACAGAAAGAACATCGTTCACTTTTTTTATTTTCTCCTCTTGATGCTTGGTCTGCAGGGAGGGTGAGAAAAGAGGAGGTGGGAACAGGAAACGAGGAAAAACAGAAAAAGAATGATTAGGAGAGGGTGATGTGTGTGATTGAGACCAATACCCCTTTGATGACTATGGGTCAGTGGCATGGTCCCCTGCTGGGGATCTCCTACACCTCCTGCTTCCCTCTGCCCTGCCTCCTTGATTTCTTTAGACTTCATCTCTTTGCTCAATCCATATATCAACACTTCAAGCCTTCACTGTGCACTGAACTGAATTGCATTCATTTCTAACATAAAAATAGACAAAAAATACAAAAATGTTAAACATAACAAACAAAAAAAAAAAAAAAAAACGATGCTCAAAAAGGAGCAAGGGGAAGTAGAGACTGTACTTCCTACCCCCTTCTCACTATACACATATTCATCATTAACAAAAATACATCACCCTCTCACCTAGTTCTCATCTCAGTGCCTATACAAGGAATCATAATCATGAGTGAGCCAAAATAAACATACAACGTGAACCCTCAACCTAACGCCACTTCATCTGCATACCCTCTTAAAACGATCCTCCTATGCTTCTTTTCAAAGTGCTCTATAGTAGTGCTTCCCCTTCAGCTCATCAAGCACGTTCCACAATTCTACCCCAGAAACTGAAATACAGATATATTTAACAGTTGTACCAACACAGTGCTTTTCAAGTTGTAATGTTCCTCTTAAGTGATAATCCCTTTCCCTGTCACAAAACAATTTCTGAATATTACCTTGAAGTATAATTTTTACCTTAACCATAATTCGTGTTGTTTAAAATTGACCACATCCACAGATTCTAATGTATTTGATTTTGTTTCCGTACTACTAAACCCAGAAATCCCACATTATACACAATCTTGATTGCCTTTTTTTTTTTTTTTTTTGCAATATGAATAGTAGTCCATTCCTCCAGCCTTTCACACAGTAACTCGCATATGGCAAAACAAGTGAACAGGATATCATAAACAGTGATTTCCGCTCCAGTACTTCTCAAGTATGCTCTTTGCTGTATTTAACTGAATATGACTTTGTTGTGATTTTCAGCTGGTTTCCAACTAGCAGAAATTTAAGTTTAAATGTTTGCCTTTTATTTAATTTTTTTAATGAAAGCACCTCTTGTTGCTTTGTTCACCTGTTGTGATTTCTTTCATAAGCAGCTGCACATACCAAATAGCTTTTGTACTATATTTGCCATCTTCAAGTAGTTTCTGAAAATATTATTTCTTACAACTCCTGATATTAGTTAGCATATTGTTTTACTTTTCATATTTTACTTCTAGCTCAGTAGGTCTATGTTTTATACATTTTCTACGTATTTTTTGTTTGTTTTTGCAGGCATTTTGTAGCCCTTTAGTATTCTAAGGACTCACTCCATTATAGTTTCCTGCTGTGTTTAATTGTTGAGCATTTTTTGTCAGAGTCCCTTAAATGTATTCATTTCTTGTGTGCCGTGTCCACATCAGTTTCTTCATTTATCTCATCCCAATTTTGTATGAACAATTCATTCTTCAGTGCATCCTTCAGTTTTTATTCGTATGTATTAAGAGATATTTGTATACGTAATTATTTTTTGTGATTGTTATCGTGGGTTAAAAACACTGACAAGTAGTCACTGCTGTAATTTATTAGTAGTACTATAGTATTTTATATAAAATTTGTACATATGTTATCTATCAATGTTGCAGTGTGATGTTATTATCTCAACCCCACCAATCCATCACTCACACCAATATCCCTCCATAGTCCCACCCATCAACTTTGTTTGTTCCCTCCAAACCTCCTTCACTTTCTCCTTTTCAGTCATTTTCTCTTCCGGTTTTAGTAGTCGACTTAGAAGCAGCTATAATTTTTTGAGTTTTATAAAAAAAAGAGAAATATCCATGTTGTTTTTCAAAACTTTATTTACCCAGTAGCCTTTTGTTTTCTCACCATCACCCCGAAGCTCTCATATTCTTTATTAATTTCATATTAACAATCCAAAATGAATAAATGCACGCCCACAAAATACTTCTGCTGCCTTTCGTGCACTCCAATAGTGTGCAAAAACTTGATTATTGTAGACAACCCTTATGACTGAAATTTGCTAATTAAAGCAAACTAATGCAAATGGATGTCCAATGGACTTTTCTGCCAGTTGATGTAAGTAGAAGCAAGCATTCAGAGTTATATTTTCCCCAGAAGGCTTGGGCAGTCTTAGCTACTGTTTGTATTTTATAAATTATTTAGTACTTTTGTTTATATGTTGATGCAACCACCAGAAGCAAAGTGAAGTTTGTCAGATAAATGCATCATAGTTTTCAATTCATTATTACTTTTTGCTGGATATGCTTTCAAAAATGAGTGCATGGTTGCCTCACTTTATTGTTTTCCAAAATGGCTGCTAATCAGTAATTGTTGTCTCATTTCCCATGTTTGCCTTAAAATATTCAAGCTCCAGCATAATTAGCACAGCTAATAGTTCCAACAATTATAATGCAAATACTTGTTTTACGCCAGCACTATTATCCCACGATACACCCACACACCATGGGATCGTAAGCAATGGCTCCAATGGAGACTCACGTCACTCCTTCCCACAAGAACACATTAAATTCATAATAATGGTAAAGACACATTAACAACTCTGTGAAGTAAAATTGATAGATAAAACTATAATAATAACAATACGTTAACAATAAATATTTCCTTCTCTCAATTCACTTTATCCACTCTAAATAAGTTGCCAACAAAAGCACAGGGAACATGTGCATCTCGCACAAATGGTCCCCAAGCTTGGAATGGAACCAAAACTATACGTACTGTTCAACTACGACAGTACTATGTGGCCCATTGAGAAAATTATATAGTAACACGGTTGGACACAGAGCAATGCAATGCGGCATGTTGTTTAAGAATGGGAAAACATATATTTATAGCATGATAGGACAACGATGGGGTCAGATAAATAGATCATTTGCAGAACGTGTATCCAGTAGACTGAGGTTTGAGTCACGTGAGGAAAGACTCAAGTCGTGTAAAACCTCTGAAGCCTTCTGGGATCTTTTCCAAATCTCACCTGAGTATATTTGGTGCCTGTAGTCAGCCAAACAATGAACAATTCCAACCTTTTTTTAATGGATTATACAGGAAACTGGGGTTGGGTGAAGGCCAGATGAAAATCTAATTCTATCAGAATATTTGGTTTGTTTACATATACGGCTGTCTTGCCACATGCTGAACCCTTGCTCTTCTTCATATCAAAATCCACCATATGATCCCTGATACACGTTACTTTCTCCAGTATTATCAGTTTTGTTATTATGAATATCTTTTTTGCAAATAAAATGGTTGGAGGTCTAATGGATTGAGCTCCAGTATTGTCTCAGCAGTGTCTTTCTAGTGTTGAAAAACAATAATAAATAAAGAAATTAAATAAAGAAAATCCCTCCAATAGATAGCTGCAGCTGTTTCACCTGAGGTGATTAACAAAAAAGAGTGAACCAGACTGCTGAATGGAATTCAGCTTCATTGTTGAATGATCATGCATTCTTTTCCATGTTATTCCTACCTGACCTATTTCTGGTAAACCACCCAGAATGCAAGCGTATGATTGCCTTTTTGAGCTGTATTTTCCTTCCCTCTCGTCACACAATGCTTTCCTCCCATGTAGAGTTTCAGGGAATAAGACAGAAACAATGACAATATACAGATGCTGCAAAAGACAGAAAAATATCTCCGATTACATGTTTTGTTCGGTCTCCTACATGTTCACTGGAGCTTCGAAAAAGCACACCTACATACCATACATACCACAGCATTATCACCACTGTATTTCTGATATTGAAATTGATTTTCCAATCGTCTTTTGGTTGAAACAGAGAGTGGGAATATCTTATGACGCCTCCACCCAATAAGATAGAGAGGAAGATTCATGAACTAGGATTATTACCATTTTACATTTTTATAAACTAATGAATATTCACTAAACAAATAAACCATCTGTTGTCGAATTCTTTTTTTTTTTCAATCTCCTGTCGTGTTTGTCTTTTTGTGCACAGTTCCAGAGAAATACGCTGTGGAAAGGCTTTTTATTTATAAGGAAATATACAATTTGATGCATTTCGCAATCAACAATACTGAGTCTAATAATGAGCATTACAGGTGAACCACTTTTTTTTTTTCATTCTATGTGGGGAAATTTGTGAGGATCAACTCAACCAAAGAATTCTGCAGCTTCAGGAAATACTGCTGAGCTTTTGTACTTTGCAGCAAAGGCCCTGATGAGTAATGAGGTTTGAAACTGTGATGAAAGAAAACTCGAGCCTGATTCCTTAAAAAAAATTGTGACTTGCTTGTTCAGCTTTTAACTTTCTGGTCTCTTATTTTAGTTCAGCAGATTCACTGAGTCTGTTCAGAATGAATATCCAATCATTTCCCCATTTCATTGTTCATCTAACAAGCGTCGTGCAACATGCTGTGTCAGCCGACAGCAATTAACTAATTATGAGAAATAAGATTAACACTCTGACTGTTTTTTTCCATTACACCCAAGCCTTTGTGGAAGTTGACCCTTTTGCCTGATTTATTTTGCACATGTTTAAAAAAGAACGTAAAAAACAGAACTGTGAGCTTAAGACAGAACACAACATGGCATGCAGCACCTGGAAGTCAACAACAAGGAAGCCAATCGAAAAGTAAATTAAAATCCTCAACACAGCAGGAAGTGCAGGTGTCACCTTGTTCAATACAATAAAAGTAGTACATCTGAAAATAAATTGTATGTTTTAAATCACCAAGTTCATCGTAACCTGAAATAATTCAGTACATTTCGAAAGTGCATGTCAACACATTAGATCAGATCATTTCAATTGTCTGATTAACCATATTATCATGGTCATGTTCACCGGCTCAAAGAAGAAAATTATTTTAGTTTGCAAACACTGCAATCCGAGAACACAAACTCTCTGTCCTTTATACAATGTGAAGTATCCTCATTAAACTTTGAAATGCCAAAATTATTTCATCTGGAAACTTGTATTGCAGCTGGCTTTGTACTTGTATAATCCCACAGTTCACTTGCTTGGTGTACTGAGGAAATGCCTATTTTTACCTGCCTCTCTCTCATTCTCTCTCATTGTGTCTCTCTCCAGCACAAACACAAACCAGCACACCAACACAGGCATTTAATAAAACATATCCCCCCCCCCCCTTGGCTTGTATTTCCACAGTGTTGTCTTCTGCTCTGTCCACTTTGAGCAATTTTTGTTGTTTCCCACATGGTATCACTTGGTCAACCTGATCTTATAAAAAATTCACTGACCGTTTACATGCACCAAATCACACCATATGCATTATGCAGTGAAGCTGGTGGTGTTGCTCTCCAATTCCCTACCTCTCTGCTCTTTGCACTCATCCTTTGACTTCTATCCATCTATCATAGGCCTCATGATTTCAAATCCTTTTGGCCCTCGCCTTCTTTTACAATGTGCGCTGAGAATGAATAGAAAACTTGCTCTCGCTTCCCCTCTTTCTCACCTTCTCGGTTTTTCATCCTCTCACCAGCCAATTCTGATTCCAGTGGCCCCATCTTTTTTTTTTTTTTTAATTCCTCTCTTACAACAGCTAGAGGTAAAACGTTTGACTCATACTGTAGCCCAAAAAGCTGCAAGAATAAAGCTGGACCAGTCTGAGCTTGGTCTGCAATTCTTTTCTCTCTACAGTGTTGATCTCCTCTTGGGATAAATAGTCTCCTTATTTCAATCAGATTTCTTCTCTCCTTGTTTCTACCAGTCTGTCAAGGAGTGCTGTACCTCAGACATGGCTGTCTGATATGTCAGTATCACAATTTAATTTAATCAAAATTTATCCAGCCTGACATAGGCTCAAAGTATTATCTTGTGGTTACACCAGAATGTGCCTTCAAGAATGCGCTACCATTTGTCATGTTGTTAAAAACAAACTGGTGCAATTGCTGTGTTAGTGCAGTTCATTTAGGATTTAGAATTATGAAGGCTTCCAGCTCAAACCGAATGTGTACCATACAAATGGAGTCAAGTCAAAAAGCCGGTCTCCAAAAGAACTGGTGGACTTCAACTAAAGTTTGACTTTGGATTTCTTGACAGACCAAACGCAGGACCTGACTAGCGTCAGAATACCTGTGTGCAACAAATGAATCCCCACTAGTCTTTATGCCTTATACATTTTAAGTTAAATACAACATTTTACTTTGCAGCCGAGTTCTCAACTCTATATAATAATTGTTCATCCAAAAGTCCCCTGAGACTACAATGTGTATCGATAGAGTCCTCATCTCCAATACTCGACTTAATGATTAGACTAATTGATTGATCCAAATGAGGGAAAACATATTTTGTTCTCTAATCACTGATTCATCTCAGTTCTTTGACTATTTACAAAAATGCAAGGCGCCAATGTCAGTATTTTCAACTGAACCATAAGGTAAGTGCTACAATTATGAATGAGCTTTTATCGCCACAGATTGCTTTCCAATCTGCCTCTCATTCACCCGTTCACACCAATAACTGCTTGCCACCATGCAAGGCACTGACCTAACAGCTTGAAACAGTTTGGGGGTGAGTGATTTGCACAAGGACACTTCAACGGGCGAATAGCGAGCCATGGTGATTGAACAATAAACTATGCAATCTGTGGCTGCCAGCACACATTTGAGAACAGAAGCTCATGCTTCTGAAAGTACAATAGAATACCATTGGGGGACATTTACCTGGGTTGGGCTTCTGTTTAGTGGTGGGCTGGACATCATCTTGCAGAGAAAGTGACAGTTGAGAAAGACTGTGAGACACCAAGACCAATCTGATCTCAAGCCACAAAAAGAAATGCGCAACCTTGCAATTTATTGGGATTTTATATTCTAAATTACACATATACCCAATAATGAATAACTGCCAGCACTGATCTTTAACAAACTTGATTTTCAACACTCATCCAGACAAAATGTACAATGTCTATACAATTTGGAGATCCCATCAATAAAATATTACATATAAGCAAACATTCATACATACATGTTTGAATACAAAAGTATTTGTGACACAAAATGTGTTTGTTGCATTTGTGGCATACACATGTTATAATATTTAAATACAGAAAGATGCAGTTAGAAACACCTGACTTCAATTTGATGAAACCAAAGCAGTGATTAAAACTACACACTCAGAAATAACAAATGATTTAAAAAATCACTGTCAATTATATTTATGTCTGGTTTGATTTAAAATAACACCAGATGCAGAACAGTGCACTGTCTACTGTGATTGATGGAGAGAAGAGATTGTGCTTCCTTTCTTGCTGTCAATGAGAAAAGCTTCTAATGAAAAATCTAACCGCTGCAATCATTACACTGGCCTCATCTGACCCAGGGAGAGAAAGAGACGGAGAGAGAGGGAGAGAAAGACTAATATGTGATGGATTGGATATTTCCATCCAACTAATGTCCTAATGCCTTCTTCTCCTCTGCTTATACACACACACGTTGGAAAAGCAATTTCTATCCATATGCATACAAATCTGGAGGAACCTTCCTGTTCACGTGTCCATGCACATAAACATTCACATTTTGTCCTTGGTGTAACACACATTACATAAAACCCTCACTTGGGAGCCCAAACAGGCCTTCGCTCCCTTATATGGACACACACGTGCATGCAGGCACAGGCCTAGATATCAGATTGGGTCACGGGAGCCCCAGATAGATTCAAACTGCTAATCAGGCCAACCAAAATAGAGCTCATCATCTTTAGGTTGAAATGAGGCTGAGACTGGGGTTATCTTCAGCTGTCCGCTGGGCAATCACAGAAAAATCCATTTGCTCTGGAGAAGCACTGATGGCGTCAGTTGAACTCGTATGTGCTATGCCACGTAATTACACGATCCGTATCAACCCCATAATATTGCTCATGCCTTGGAGGTGGTTAACGTCCACACCTGGGGAAAACGACAAAATTACCCTGAATTGATAAACTGAGCCAATAAACTGGAAAATGTTGAATGAAAATTATTGATTGTTCAGCATCACAATTTGTTTTGCGGTGTGGGTTGCAGTGAGTTAAAACAGCTGTACTATTTCTCAAGCAGACTGAACTAAAAATGATCAGGGTGAGTTTGTTGAAATCTACAAAATGTGTCATTGGATGTCATTTATTCAACTTTTGACATCAATGCATGTCTTCCAGAGGGTAAATAATGAAGGGACCTATTTTTGCTTGATATTTCACTTTGATATGTTATGCGACTGTCTACAATGGCACACTTCTGGACCAAGTTTAAAAATCTAGATTTAGCAAAAAGAAACAGTCATCACATTGGATATTTTTTTTCCCTGTAAAAAAAAAAATGTAAGGTACATGTTCAAACATTTTTTTACATAATTGTTTCTTTGTGTCACAGATACTTCTCTGAAAGGAGAAAATCGTTTGGTTAATTTCTGTGCCATTGTGGATGATGAATTGGAGGCCTGCCATAGTGTGGATGAATAGCTCTACTTCAGCGTTTAAGAAATAAGGGTGTAGAAAAGGGCAAGAGTGCCATAAGTGTAACCGAGGGGCTATTTATTATCATTTTACATTGTATAAACTGCAGAGAAATGTGTTTCCTTTATGTGTAATTATTGTGACAAGAAAAAGGTAAGAAAGAAAACCATGATTTGTCACTGTTCTCCCATACAAACAAAAATGTGTATGTTCAAAAAGTACACTATAGTAATACTGCCGGTACACTTCAATGAAATACTCATTTAACTGTGAAATTTGTGACCTTTAATGTGATAGCTATCCAAACACCTCAAGGCAGTCTCTGAAGTGACTTTTACTTCCATTAACATTTTCATGAGCAGAAACTGCACTATTTCCTAACAAATGTCTTCACTATATAGAACATTCATTATTCAGGTGTAGAAAAGGCATCACAAAAGTCACAGTCCCTCCATTTATTTGTTTGCATAAAGAATGCACCGTATTCTCTCTGCTGAATAAAGCCACAATATAGTTAGGCCAAGTGAATCTATATGGAAAAATACAGAAAAAGTATTAATCATCACACTTGCTGACATTATCATTGTTCTGAAACTTTAGAAGCACAAAACATAATTAGCCTTTAGAATACAAAACTATATTTCCCAAAATTCCAGCTCATCTTGAATCAATGGAAATAAAAAAACATGAATAATAACAACTTATGATATTTTTATATCACCGTTTTATTCTCAGTTTTATGTATTTGTCTGCATCTGTTTTATGTATTTGTGATTTTATTATGGACTCTTGTGTCTGCAATATAGACGGTGACGATATTGATATTTGATTAGTTTTTAACTATAAATACTTCTCCAAACAACACTGGCTTCAAGAGGTGTTCTGTGAAGAGGAAATATGTTCTCCATTGACTTATGTTCTAAATGAAGTATTGTCTTCAAACTGACCAAAGGTCTTCATGAGATTGTGTGTGGTCGTCTGTATCTCTGTTTGCCCTGCGACGGGCTGTTGACCTGTTTATAGTGTGCACTTGTGTTCCCACGTTGAACCGTGGCACAGAAGACGGACGGATAGATGAGCATTATTCACATTCATTCTTTGTATAAAAATGGGACTCCTCATGCTTCGTCTTCACCATCCAAAGACAACCTCAATGAGTCCATGTCTGAGCTAAAACACTCACAACTCAACAGTGTTCATCTCAAAATCAGTCGTCTCAGCAAAAACAACCTGATCTCTCACTATATACAGCTCAAATACAGGGACTCGCAGATATCATGGAGCAGTATTGTCTTAAGTTTTAACACAATCCTCGGTCCAACGAGATACTTCCACTTGTTTAAGACAGTGTATTGCTTTTGTATACATCATTCCTGAATCTGGCCTGTTGTCTCCTCTGTGTCTCATATCGTTTCAGTGGAGATTGGGTCGCTGTGATTTACAGCAGGACCTACATCTTCTTTATGTGCTCTCTATAAGGCAAGATGTCTGGGCACGACATATGTAAATGAAGGATCGGAGGTTGATGGTGAAGAATGGAGATGCAGGAGGTGCGACGAGAGCGGAAGGAAAAAAAGGCGGGTGCAGATGGGAGAAGGAGAGGCAGACGATGCACTTAATGATGAAGAGCTCCGAGGTGAACACGCAACCACCAACACTCAAAAACACCAGTGGGACTTGCTTCACAGCCTCCTGTGTCAAATAACACGTGTTTCAGGCTCTTAAGCTCTTTGCTGTTTTCACACTCGTCCATCCGCTCCCTCGCTTCCCCCTTTTCTTCCTCTCTCTCTCTCGCTCGCTTGGTTATTTTTCCACTCTCACACTAACTGCGATTCGTCCATTAAGAATATTGATCAAAATAATCAGAGAGCAACATGGAGAACAAGGGAGAAGAGGAACGAGGGAATGCATTGAAGCTTTCTAGCAAAGCCTACTAATCTGCCAGAGAGATGCACAGACAACTTTCACAGCTAAGTGCCTGCCAGAGTCCAACTGGTCCCTGATTCAGAAAAAGTTGATTTGACAAAAATCTCAAGGGTAATGGTCCTGAAAACATTTCTTGACAAAGGGAACAAAAGCCCAGTTTGAAGTTAGTGTCCAATTTATTTATGTAATATTTCAGGTTGTCTTGGCTTAGCCCAATGAGAACTTGTTGGGAAATACAATTGGACTGTTTAGTGTTTTCATGAAATATTTTCATTACAATTTATTGTTTCACGAAGACTGAATTATGTGTTGTTCATTTCAATGGAGACTTATTTGAAAAAGCCCAGTAAACACCAACAATCTTACTCCTCCGTTCGAAAGACCAGGGTGTCATGCATGTTTGCACTGCACTCACCAAAGATGGTACACATGGAGGGACATGTGCAGACAATATATGTCCCAGTTTGACTGAGTAATAAACCTTTCAACACGCTGTCCCGAGTAATCCATTCCGCTAATGTTTCCTCTGAGGAGCCCAACAATGGGTTTCCTCAACTATGACCAATATAACTTCATTACTTACATTTGTGAGAGAGCCGGGCTTCCTATAACATTACAGCAACGTGACCTTGACATCTTGTTAGAGCTAACATTAAACTTTATGAGCAGCGCCTATGGTGTTTAACTATGTCTAAGATATATATGGAGTCTGCTCATATGGATGTGGACGGTAAGGAGGAAGGATGAGTGGGAAGTCGTAAGATCGCAGATAGGTTATTTGGATTAGCTGGTGAAGGAGGGCAAGAGGACTGTGAACAAAAGCAGAAATGCCGTTTCTTTTAATAGCCTACAAACCACAGAGAAGCTGTGCATTAAATACTCTGCTGGTTTGTCTGAAATGATTGGTTTCATTCACAGCCACGGGCAAGTGGTCTGCATATTATGAGCCACATTGTGTTGACCTGCTCAGAATAAACATGTTAACTTGTTCTGATAACGATTACAAAGAGAAGGTTTGTTGATCTTGAGGTTATGGAATGGAAGGGAAGGGAAGGGAAGGGAAGGGAAGGGAAGGGAAGGGAAGGGAAGGGAAGGGAAGGGAAGGGAAGGGAAGGGAAGGGAAGGGAAGGGAAGGGAAGGGAAGGGAAGGGAAGGGAAGGGAAGGGAAGGGAAGGGAAGGGAAGGGAAGGGAAGGGAAGGGAATGGAATGGAATGGAATGGAATGGAATGGAATGGAATGGAATGGAAGAGAAGAGAAGAGAAGAGAAGAGAAGAGAAGAGAAGAGAAGAGAAGAGAAGAGAATATGCTTTATTATTCCCAGAGGGAAATTGTTTTGCTATAGCACCACACAAAAAAAAAGAAACAGCACTAATAGAATAGAAGTAGAAATATCAGAACAGCTGAAGTAAGGTTAAATTGGTAATATTTAATCCCATCTCCTCCTGCCCACCTTCCGAAGTGTCCTTGAGCAAGACATTGACCCCCAAATGGCAGCAGCCTCCATTGGTGTGTGAATGTGTGTATGAATGGGTGAATGTGATTAACAATGTGAAGCGTTTTGGACTGGTCACACAGTAGAAAAAGCATCATATGAATGAAGTCCGGTTACCATTTAAAAAATGAAATGAACAGAAAACACAACAAACACAATTGAGCAGCAATTAACTTTACTTATGCTCTGCAGAATTACACCACAGTCGAGGAGTTATAATTAAATTGTGGACATGTTTAACTGCAGCAAGTTTCCACAGGATTATACCAAGTTGTATAACGTACAAAGAACAGAAGTGCATATTAGTCTCTTTGCTTGAGTCCCACTTGTTCACAGTAATTACACTGAAATGTTGGTCCATGATTGGGGATTTACACCTGGCAAATTAAAATGCCAGAACTGAAAACCAGTAGAAAGACTTTGCTACCATTAAGCTGACAGGCAGAGCGGCATTAAATTTATATCACAATGGGCATGGGTTTATGAATTTTAGATTTATATTCCGATGGAGAGAGGCGAATCTGATTGCACTTTCACATCTTCAGCAGATTAAAACTGGAGAAAAAAAAATAAAACTGGAGATGACAGCAGGTAGAGAAGGTATTGTGTAATTAAATACAGTACTATGATCAGCTACACCATGACACATTAAAGATCATTGTCAAAGTAAAAAGAAAAATGATAGTTGCAGTACATTTCCAGACATATGCAGTCAGTGAGGTTATATTTAGTCAAATTCAAGGCCAAAACTTGTATAACGTTTGCGTGTTTAAATAGCTTTAAAGTTTCAGCATTTCCATCAACTGAGGCTATGATCAAAGCTCGCTGAGCTGTCTGCTGATGCAAGAAGAGGTCAAAAGCTAAGAAATGTCATATTATTAATTCCACATTCACAAAATTTGTTTTGTCGATATATTATTTTTCTTTAAATGTAGAAATGTTGGAATTCCAGCCTGTTTTGTTTGAATACAGCTAATAACATAAACAAACTGTAAGATGTTCTATTAAAGACTGAAAAAGCTTCAGGGAAAATCTGCTTTTCAATACTGTGATGAAGTCATGCATTTGTGCAGCATTATCATGCATTACTTTGCATGAACAGGTTTTCTCCAATGCTGTACAGATCAAAAAATGTTATTTTGCCCTCTGCCTATTCACATCTTTGCCTTTCATGAAGTTTGTCTCAGAGCTGAGAAAAGCAGTCTCGAGGACATTAAAACGGCAAAGACTGAAAAGCATTAGCATCACAACACGGAGCTTTAGCCTTGCCCTTGTGAGTGAGATGGATGGATGGATGGATGGATGGATGGATGGATGGATTTTGATGCAGAGTAAACGATAAAACACACAAAAAGTACCAGAGATATAATAACTTAAAAATACCAGAGATAAAACAAGGTGCCTGAAATGTTGTGCAACAATAAATAAGTGGAAATAGTTTAAAACAGAAGAATAGATAAGTAGTTACAGCTCTCTGTTTAAAAGACGGAAGGGCAAAAAAACTGTTTTTGAACCTGGCAGTTTTACATCTCAGGCTGCAGTACCGCCTGCCTGAGCATACATGCAATGACCGTCCTCTGAATGGAAAACAGTTTTCAAAGACCCCGAAGTCTCCCTGATTTAGATTAGAAATGATTTAACATGTTTAGATTTGGATAAAGCATCAGCAGCAAAAGTGCACATTTCGCATGAACATTATCTATATTCAAACAGATTATGGAGACCAAGGGAATCTGGGTATTCAGGACTTTAAATACATTTCAAAGCGGAGAGAAAAAATGGGCCTGCTGCCTTCTTAGTTTTTGTATTCCAGTCACTTGTGTTTAGACTCCCCAACTGTGTAATCTGGGTCTGATACAGATATGGGAGATCCACCACTGTTCAGGCATTGACACATCCATTTGAAGAGCAAACCATGGTGAACTGCTTCATATCTCTGTTATATTTCTTGTTTATGCAGCACTGAACTCAATTTGACTCGACCCTTAATAGTTTTGATTGGTTATTTTGATGCTGTAGCATTCTTGATATAATGAATCAATTCTCTTTTTGACCGGGATATAATAAGGCCTCAGCCTTCACTGAGTAACGTTCAATTTGTCAGATTTATGAGTCAACACATGGACTGCTTCTCTCCGAGGTAACTTTCAATCTATGACCAACAATGCCTGCAGAACAACCAAAGCCTATAATATTAGCCTAATATGTCCTGTCGATGCAACATTTCACTCTTATTGCCATGGACCAAATGATACAAATTGCACTTTTTCAAGAAACTCTAATGGTTTATATTATATTTCTGCCTCATTCCACACTGAAGGTAATTTTGCAGTTTTGCATTGCTGCATTATTGCCTGTAGCTGAATTTATAGCATAGCCATTCAGAAAGCTGCAGATTCCAATCTCTTGATGGTAATCTTGACATATCAACAAATGTAATCAGGATTATATACTGTGATAGTGCGAAAGGTTGAAACAACAAAGCTCAAGTTGCTTTGCAAAGTTTGTGTAAAACTAAAGCTTTTTCAAATTGTAGATAAAATGTACACTTTAAAACATTGAGACTTTGTCTTTCTCATATACAAAATCCCTTCTCAACACTGAAAAGCTTTATTCACCACTCTGAAGAGGACTACTATATTGTAACATTCTATGCACTATTTATTTTAATACTATGTTTGTTTTTGGGTTTTTTAAATTCTGATAGGTATGTGGGCATGTGTCCAGACTATGGGAAGACATGCGGTTACACACAGGGAGAATGCGTTGTACCTATGCAGAACTACAACACCACCACGTGGTCCCTCTCCACCATCAAACCCATAAATCTAGTAAACAGTCAAGGAGTGAAATGACAATGACATTAAACTGGTTGGAATCAAAGTCAAAATAACAAACCAGAGTATCATGTGGCAACCACCAACACCTCAGGCCAGTAGTTAAAAAAAAAAAAAAAAAGTAATTAATCATACAAGTCCCTGCTCTCACCAACATGAATTTATGTGTGCCCGCCAAAGCCACACTACCGACATGCATATTAGGTTAAAGGGTGACTCTTAATTGCTCTGTGTCAGCCGTGTGATGTGCCATCAACCTTTGTGTGCTCAGCCCTTCACTCAGCGTTATGGGAAGGGCTTCAAACCATCCATGTGACTCATCTGGCATGAACATTGTCTGAGATGGAAAGGGCGAGGGGTGGGGTGGTGGGGGGAGTAGACATTGCTTTCCTTCCATAATGTTCCCTTTGGCCTTGTTCATTGCATTTAATACTTTAAGATTAACCCAAATGCTAAACTTTGATGATATTATAATAGAAATTCAAAATGAAGAAGCAACCGAAAACCTAGATAAGACCCAATATACAATGACTTCCCCTGCTCCCATCTCTGGACAAGGCACTTCTATAAATATGGACTCCTCAAATTCTACACAGAAAGAAGCATGACCCCAGATTCTGTGCCTGTTCACTTCCATGAATCACCGCTGCTAATCTTTCTGGAAAAGCCGTTGACGTTTTGGGAGTGGTCCATTAACAATGAGGAATACCAAAGTGTAGATAGGTATAATTTCAATCTGTTATTCAAATGAATTTAGGAAAGCTGTGAGGCAATTTCATTTTAAAATAGGTTTATTATGTGTTGCAATCACAGATTTAAATGCAAATAAGCATCTCAGTATCAAATGAAAATACAATTTTGCTTCTGGCACTAGATGCATCTTATTAGTCAGGGGAAAATAGATGGCATGATTTCTCACTCAGATTTTAACTCTAACATTTTGTCACTTCATTGGCGGAAAGTGTGTGTTTGTGGGCTCTCCCATCACAATTCACACAGACTGCTTCCAATGCACGCAAGAAAACGTATTCACACAAATATATTTTCTTAATCTAATTTCTATGTGGTAAAGGGGTTATTTGGGATCGGTTCCCTCTTTTTATGTTATTACTTTAAAACGAATACATTACATCATACATTATATGTTCCAATTGTGAAGGTCTGCAACCATGAACAAAACTTTCAAAGTGCTGAATTATTTCTTGAATTTAGTTTTTAAAATTAAGGAGACCAATATTAAAGAAAAAATAAAGTGGAAATTAATAGCTGAGATATTTTGCCACATGTAATGCACTCTGGAAGATTAAGCAAGAATGGGGGAATGATGTTGTTGCGGCGAGTCTGCCAGCAGCACATACTGTACCAGTCTCACTCAATCTGTCTTTGTTTCATTTTGCTGCCCTGAACAGAAGACCAAGTAATGGCCAGATAAAAGGTTTTCTCCCTCCTTACACCCCATTCTTATTCTTTCGCATGGTGCAGTTGCATTGCAGGCCAGTCCAGCTCACGTTTCACTCCGTGGACAATTTGAATGAGCCATTATATGATCTTTGAGAAGAGAATTACATATACCCACACGGAAACACTGGGGGAAAAAAATATGTTGCATTGCTTTGTGTAGTGTCTCATGAATGTTCCACGAGGCCAAATAACTTCTATAGAGATCCTTTCTAAATGACTACTAGGCTCCAATGAAGTGATTCCCTCCACAGGTTAACTGGATTTGGGTCAAATGTCTGTGTGTAACAAGGCTGAGAGATGAGCATGTGACATACCAGATCAGCACTATATTGAGATGTGAGTATCCACTCTCACATGTTGCCCTGCTCAGAGGCATGGTAAGAGACAGTTTCACCAATTGGATGATGTTCGTGTAGGAATCTGGACAGCTTGTATTTATTACCGAGACCAACTTGAGGACCGATGAGGCTGCAAGAGCTCAGTTTGTCAAGTGGCAAGATGGCCTCATATTTCTTGAGAATGAAATTAACGATGTTGTGTTGCCAAAACCAGTGAAGCCGGTAACGCCTGAATTAGTAACGCGTTACTCTCATATGACCTCTTTTTTCAGTAACGCGTATTCTAACCCATTACTATTTCCAAACCAGTAATCAGATTAAAGTTACTTATCCAGGTAACTATTGCAGCGTCACGCAGGATGAGTTTCTCATGCGAAGCCGCTTTATTATTAAACAGAACCGGCTGCTCCTCCATTTGCCTCCAAAAGCAGACACGCACATACACAGTGCATGCAATCATCTGACCCGCCCCCTTCTCCACTCTCAGCCAATAACAGTCCAAGTCGCTCTAACAATGCGTTCAGGTGACACAAAAGAATCGGAACAAACTTCATTAAACCATATCATTGCACCAAGATCACGACAGCAGAGATATTACACTACTTTCTGTCAATTTCCTGAGTAAATAGACATATTGGCAGGAAGCCTCGCCCCTTTTTTCAATCAATGAAAGACTTTACTTGTCCCCAGGGGGACAATTAAAAGGTTGCATCAAGCAGGTAGTGAAATAAATGAATAGATAAATAAATACATAAATAATGCAACAGCAGACAACAACTACATCACGGGATAAATAAATCCCAGTAATGCTTAGGTCTTGTTGTGGAAGAGTGACAGCATTTTTTGAGGCTGTATAAAAGGCACCTTATTTGTTTGCCAGATGTGAATGCGAGTGACATATCTTGCAGCTAATTTCAGTATTTGTATTCTTCTTAGTTTGGTCTTTTGCTTCTTTTAAGTGGGGAATTTTATTTTTTCATAGATATTAAGATAAGGAGAACAATAAGTATTATTTTAAACACTCGAGAAGAAACTCATTGCCCAATGAGCTTCAATGAATAACTTGAGTTCACAGAAATTGTTTTTTTTGCAATTTTTGTACGGTATTGTGAACACTTGGTCATGTACAACACAATGTTTATTTCTCTCTCCTCTTTCCGATCATAGATTTACATTTTTTCATTGTTGCATTAAAAGAATTCAATACTGATCATTTGTTTCTAATGAGATGCAATTTTGAGAATTTGAAATGTTTCCTTTCCAGGAAATAGAGAAAAAGAAACATTTAAATTACCGTGAAATCATAAATTCAACATTTGCACTTTTTGGATTTATTGTATTCTTGCTTGGCACAGAGGTCAATCTGGAATAAACGCACAAACAAACAAACAAACATAAATAGTATTGTCTCAATTCACTGACATTTGACCTGAAAACAGCACACACTTATTTGACCCCACAACAGCAATTTTAGGATAATATTGAAGGGAAATTGAAGTGGCCTCCAGGATTTTTAAACAAGAAAAGCTCAAATCTAATTCTTCTCTTCAAAAATATCACAATTCTCTGACTCACTGTTGATTGAACTATGTCAACTGAAGCTCAAATTACTGTAAATAAAAATGGGCCACTATCAATGATGGATTCTAAAACAGTTTAGATTTAATAATGTATATTGATTGTATACTGTATATTACATTTTATATTGTGTATTTTTCAGTTTCAATCTGTTCAGTCAGTGAACAAATAACAATGGCTGAAATAACATTGAACACTCCTGTCAAATCAGCATTACTTCAGAGCAAAACATTGGTGTTGATGCATTTCCACATATTCTGTGTTCTCACTGATTACATTTTAACCTGTTATTTTTGTCTGGGGAGCATACAGCCCACTTATTCATCTGTCAAGACAGAAATGTGATCCTAATTAAAGGCAGCTGCAACTGTGCATGAGGCCTTCACTTGTATTCAAAAGAGTAATATTTGATCAATCCACGTGAAGCGTGATCCAAAGTATAAAGTGTTCCATTAAATATCTAATATCACATTGTGTAGAACAACAACCCCAGCAAGTAAATTGTGTAGTAAATATATGTCCAGGGGAGAATGTGAGATACAAAGGCAAACAATTTCCTTTTCATTTACTATCTGATTCAGAATGTGAAAAGTTGCATGTTGCAACAAGCAATGAATGTACAACCCTGCACAGCTAATTTTGGAGATGTGTGCTTCAAATTGCAAGTTCACAGCATCCAGTGAGGACAAACAAAATTTGAATCCATGCCAATGCAGTTTTATTCATGACCCCAAAAACCACATTGGGATTTCCGAGGAAAACTGGAAGCCTTCACAAAAAAGACCTGTGGGTTACAGCTGTGTGCGCTGCATCAACAGCCCAAACTGCTGATTTTCAAATGCCAAAGCACATTTTAGGGGAATAACACGATTTTAAACATGGCTTAAATAGCAATCTCAAAATCTCAATGGTAGTGTGTGTGTGTGTGTGTGTGTGTGTGTGTGTGTGTGTGTGTGTGTGTGTGTGTGTGTGTGTGTGTGTGTGTGTGTGTGTGTGTGTGTGTGTGTGTCGGATTGTTAAAGAGATCTTTTATTCGGACAGGTGCTTATTTGAACACCAATTTTGTCCTCTCTATAGTCAAAGCGTCCTTGAACAAGACACTTTGCCATGATTTCTTCCCAGTGGAGGTCAAGTGCTTTGCATGACAGCCTTCACTATTGATGTGAGTGTATGTGAATGGGTGACTGTAGCTAACAGCATAAGATGCTTTAAGAGAAGTGAAAGAAATGCATTACATAAGTGAATTCCATTCAACAGTTGAAAAGTCGTCAGCTCTGAGGCGAACGGGCGAGCAGCTAAATCATAACGATCAACCTCAGCCAATTACTAGTCTTTCTTCAAATGACACAACTACCTTGTATAAGTTCAGTTAATATTGTCTCCTGAGTTACATACAGTGCTGTTAATTTAGCTATCCTAATTGATATGGGGAAAAAATATATGTTATATGTCAGCGGCATGTAAGTGGAACCTTACATGTCGCTCCATGTCCCAATTCCTGCTGCATTTCATCTGTATTGTACACATTAGTAGCTAATAAAAATTAATTTCTAGTCTGTAAAAGCATACATCAGATGAAACATTTGTAGTAATCTTCTATACCATGTAATTCTGTGCAGGGGGGCTGGAGCCAATCCCAGCTTACTATGTGCGGAGGCAGGATACACCCAAGGCTGCTCGCCAGTACGTCAAATTGTTAAGCTTCCTCTGTGAAAGTGCCCAGAAATGACTGTGTTGCATTTGGCGCTATATAAATAAAGTTTAATTGAATCACAGGGAAACCACACATGCATGTTTTTAGACTGTGGGAAGAAATTGGAGTTCACACAGTAGGGGAGAACATTCAAACACCACACAGAAAGACCCCGGGTAGTATCTGAGCCAGGACATTTTTGCTGAGAGGTGAGAGTTGAACCACTGTGCCACTATGCTGCCTCTGTTAACTTTAAGAAGGTCAAAACTTTAAAGTTGTGATGTGTTAACTGGCAAGCACATGCCACATCGTGTATTTATTTTACCCTGTGGTTGGTCAGAAGTGTTTCTTAATGGTACAGATAAAGATTTTGGCTTCCACGCGTATACAATCTATAGAAAACAATGAACAAGCCAAGTGCTCTCCATAACACAGACTTACTGTTGCTTTTCTTGTTCTTGTTTGATATCTTGTTGGATAGCTGGTGAAAGATATTGGATGTTTATACACTGCAAAACATGTTATATTGACACCTGGTCAAAATCAAATGCTTTATTGTTGAATTCAGTATATATTTCCCTTTATGTGAAGGTTATTAGTGTCTATGTCCAATTGCTGGCTTAAAAACCTGTTAATAGTCGTGGGATTTAAACTAGATCTTTGCGGGAACCCTGATGCACTTTGTGCAGTGTATAGTATGTACTTGAAAGCACAGAATTGATGTAGCTGTGAATGGATTTTTGGAGACATTTTGGAATAAAAATGTTCGGATGTTTGTTGCAGTGGACTGAATCAGAAACCAACACACTGGGGAATGCAATGCCTTGCTTTATTATGAGTTTTTGAATACAGACAATACCTGGATGATGATTTCACTGCGATGTGACCTTGTTGCTGCTGCATTTTTTCATCTCTATTTAACAGATACATATTTTGTTGCTGTGGTACCACATTCTGGGACCTACAACGTTATCTCATTCCTCTTTACCAGTCTCAAGTTTAGTGCTCACCAATGAATTTGCAAATATTTTACTTTATTTCTGCCTGCTTTTACCATAAGTGTGCATCTCTGACCTCCATCAATACACAAATTCAATTTAGCAACTACTTATCAGTAAAGAAAAATTTACTTTTATCTTTTGCACACGCACGGCAGAGGCTTAGAAACATAAGATATCACATACAGGTAAATAACTTCACATAATTTAACATTATCTCATGAGATCATCAGTCAACAATTATAGCCCACATCTATCAGAACAGCCTCTGCTCATTTATTTTAATCCCCCAGTGTCACAACAGCGATATCACTTCATTTCATTTAAGCTTTCATTCTACCTATCATTAGCCATTATTTTCTCGGTCACTACTCTGCAATATAATGTTCCATCTGTTTTTTGTACAGCTTTTCTTTAAGTTTATATCATCTTCCTTTTGTTTACTGGTGTCTTTGTCTTTCTATCCCTGCTTCCACTATTTGATCCTTCTCTATTCTCCACAAAATTTGCTCCAGCCCTCTCTGTATCTTGTGAATCCATCTGTTTCCATCAGTCTATCATCCGCTGCTCATACTCTGATCCTGTGTTATCTACCTATCTTTAGCTCATCTGCACTCAGTCTATCCTACCCAGTTTTATCAAAAGGCAACCACGTTGGCAAGCATGGATCCTTTTATTTGCATCCATGTAGATGTCCCCTGCTGCCTTATCTCTCGTTCTTTCGGTATCTACCATTTGTTCTCGTCTCCTTTCTTTTGGTGAGGAGCTTTGTTTCAGTCTACCTTTTGATGTTCTCTTATCAATCTGATTTGCATCACTGGGATTGACCTGCATAATATTCTGTAGGTCCGTGTTTTCTTTTCTTCCATCAAGTTATCAACACTTTGTTTCATTCCCAAATTTACAGCTAAACCAGCACACAGCAATGTGAACAGGCTTTGGCCATTCCTATTGCCAAATACCACTAGTCTCCATATCTGACTCAAGAAACATATTTTTCTTCTCTACTAGCCTGATTATCCTATTAAAGCTATATCACCTTTTGTAGTTCATTAACAATGATGCTTCTTTTAACTAAGAGCCTGAAAAGGAAGTTAACATGTGATTTGTTTCTGAAAGAATCTTTCTCTCGAAAAACTCTAGTTATAGGCAATGTTTTTTTCATCTGTGGCCCATAAGCTGTCCACTGGACACAGCTAATTTCAGCTGTCCCAAGACGACAGATAATCGTGAGTGAATTGTGTCGCTATCTTTGGTTTTGGCTCTAACGTCAGACTGTCAGACAGGTTCAAGGACAGCTGTTATCATGGTTTTGCGACCAAAGACAACCTGCAATAAAATGATGACAGTCAGAAATGTTGGATCATCATGACTGCTGCTGCCAACTACATTATCAACTAACCGATAGAAATGCAGCATAATTCACATAAGCAATGTGCATTGAGTGTAAACATATATGACTATACACTTACTCGATATACTGTATGAATATGTACTCCAACTAGTTTCAAAGTTTCAATTATGCAAGGGGGGGACTCCTATTCTATATCCCTGCCCAAGTCATCTTTTTTTTCATTTTACAGACTTCATACACTTCCTGCTCACCAAGGACTATGAGTGATAGGATCAATCACACCTCAAAGTCTCAACAGAAATGAAATGCAACTACTAGTAGACTTCAGCAAGAGATGGCAAAAACATGCTGTAATGGTTCGTCCGACTGTTCTGTCATTTTTTTTCGACAGTCACATTACACGGGATATCTCCCTTTCATCAGCTTGCACGTTTCCTTGCATCTCCTGTCCCATTTGGCTTCTGTAGTAAAATCAAAAGCTCTGCAATAAGATAGATATGCTGCCAACTCAAGTCATCCCTCTGGCTGAGACAAGGCGAGAGACAGACAGGCACATAACCAGGAAATCACACAGACACATCCACGCTTACACAAAGATGCCATAGACACAGACTGTAGATAGGAAAAAAAGTCTAGAAATATTTGATTGGATGAAAAGAATTCAGATTTTTGCTGACTTTCTGACATTAATTTGCATTGCAAAACAGTTTAACAACTGATCTCAATCAGCTAGTAACTGCACAAGGGTATTTTAAGCTATGAAACTTACATTTCTGAGATGGTAGGACCAAAGTCCAACTTTGAGAATACAACCAATGGAAATTAGATGACGCAGTAAGCCAGAGTGGTAGTGTCAGACTCCATGAGATGTAGTCTGGCCATAGTTACACAGAACACTATACAGTGCTTCCTTTATCTGGCAGAGTGCAGATCACAGACTATATAAGCTCCAGCTTATGGTTGGCACCATCTTTTCAAATTGGATGCTAGGACCTTCCATATTGGGAGTAGAGGGTGTTGTCTTTCACACTCTGGAAAAATGCCCAGCTGGAGGTATGCCAACGCTCGCAAGCTTATTTGAAAAACCAACTGGCCCACACATTGGCCAACACTCCTTTGCACCTAATATGCTTTTGTGATAACACGGCACACAGTGTCAACAAGTGCAAACTATGAAGTTATTGAAACAGTACATCAGGATATACTCGGGGGGGCTTGGTACTGTATATTCTTTTACTATAAAAATGGTAGAACTGCTCGTCAGGATAGAAATAAATGTCTGAACAGTAGCAGAGCATGCAAGATGCTGCAGGTCAAGAGGCAGCCAATGAGCAGATGAATTAGCCAGGCAAGACATTATTTACAAAGAATATATAGCCACCACAATGGTACTGAATGGCTCATATTTAGTGACAAGAAGATATTTATTAAATCAATGTTTTTAAATAATATCCAACACCAGCCAAAATTGTTTTTCTTTCTTCTGAGAGTGACAGCAGAACCTCACTGAAACAGATTTTGCATTTGTATTGGCCACTTCAAATGGGAATTTTCACTTGATACAGATGATTAAGCAAATTAATGATACTCATGAAACACACCATGCAAGCCTGTAAACTGTGCTCCTATTGGCTGAAGCACACACGTGTGCATTCATCAATGAATGTATTGCATTGTGCTTGTCAGACCCATTTTTTGATAGCATCTGTTTATTACTGTCAAGTTTTAACATAGCCAAGGTGAAATCGTGTTCAATATGAACTTTGACGAGACTGTGTGGACCAGCATAGTGACAGTTCAAACTGCTGGCTGAAAGTAACTCACTTCAACTGTTGCGGCTGATGGACGAGCTGTCACAGAAAGACTGCAATGAAAACTGTATCTCAAAAGTAGCAAAGCAAAATAGAAGTGAAGAAATGATTCTGCAGCCACATAGACACATTGGAGGAAGTAGGAAAGCTGGGTCAAAAAAAAAAGAAAGAAAAAAGGACCATATCAACGACAGTTTACACCATCAGCTTTGGAAGTCAGTCCTCCTGCTCACAACAAGGTTTGATATACTTGTCAGATTACCCTGTATTTGAGGACAAATCAATGGACGGCTCGAGACATAAACTTCCTAATAACCGCACTGTAAATGATTAATGGTATCAAAATCATCCCGAGTGTATGAGACAGTCCCATCTTTCCAATGCACGTTAATTTGTACAAACTCACATTTTCCCTTAGACAAACACCCTATTTTCTATGACAAGCACCTGGAAAAGCACTCGATGCGATTTTCACTGCTAACAACAGTGACCTGAATATGTCACTACCTATACGCAGATTAGTGCGATACTGGCCAGTGAATGATGAGCTGCATTCTGAGGCACAAGCTCTCAAACCACGTATGAATGCTTCTGCAACTGCCGCTGCAAGCAATTCTGTGCGAGAGGGGAGGAATTTCTTTTCATTAGTGTGCATACTAGTAACCTTTGAAAGTTTTGTAAAGAGGAGAACAGTGGACTCACAGAAAAAAAAATTTGGGAAATAATTAGTTACCATAACTCACACATCTTCCCACCAAGCATTTAATATATCGACCTCGCAAGTCACCATATCAAGATTTTAACACAATGAAACAATGTTGTAAAACAATGGGGGTGATTTCTCTGTTTAAAGCTATTTGTTGATTTGATACCTAAATTCAACAAAAATCCTACTATTATAGAGATGCTTGAAGATTGTTTATGGCCTATTTACATGTGCACACTTTGTTGGAATCATTTTTCTCTCGCAGTTCAACTGACCTTCAGACTTGAAGTTGCTCTAACAGTGAATGTTAAACTAAATTGCTGATGTCGACATGTTCATCCCTTTTACATTCTGTATGATAAGAAAGTGGAAAAAGCAAACAGAAAAAAAGACTCAAGCTTTGAAATGTATGCTTGATGTACATTAGTCCTTTGAAGGTCATTTCTTTATTCATTCTGAAATATTCAATTGTCAATGAGTCTGGAGAATGTCTCATCCGCCTAGATGACAGATGTCAGAAAAAAAATGAGACTTGAGAGAAAAAGTGCCAATTGAATGTCATTTATCTGTTTTGTGAAATTGTGCAGAAATTGCTCAGATGGTTACAAGAAGAGAAATGTGTCTTTTCAATTAGAACTTACTGTCTTATTAATTCAAGTTAATGCAGTAAAGACAAGCAATGATTTAAAAAAAAAAGAGAACATGTGTTTTGAAAGAGTATAAAGAATAAATTGGGGGTTTATTGTACACAAAACTCATTTCAAGTAGGTAAAAAAAAATCTGACTAAATCTACAGGATATTGTGGAAATAGGAAATAAAAAATGATTGGGGCACGATATTGTTTTGAATGGAATTGATTTGGGTTTTTTTTTACACGATAAAGTGGCACCATTATTGAAATTTTTCTCTTAGAAACGGCTAACTCTTGGAATGCATTATATTGGTGTGGAATTGTTCAGACCCTCAAGCATTATGCACGGAGCTTGGAAGCTTTTCCTTGTATATACAGTAGCATCAGAGAAAACATCTTCAATTTGCAACAAAGAAATCAAACAATAATTACACACTCTACTTCATTACTGTAACTCTAAATAGAGGAATGATATAATTAGTTTCTTAAAGTTTTTCCAAGAACTAAAGACATGTTAAATATATTATGAGTGTCATGATGAGAATAAGTATTCATACAGAGGATGCAGCACAAAGTGTTTGACTTGAAATGAGGAAAGATACAAACTATATGCTTTAATTATCTTATCCTGCTCATGTGATATATGTTTTCCTACTCGTCTTAATCACAAACTTTGATTTGAGATGCTTGACGTTTCCATGCAATTTAGTGAGTTGGTTTTTTTTTTTACCCGTTTTTATTTTGAGAACAAAGCACAAACAAAAATATACGATTTCAAAATAAGTTGACAACGAGCTTAACAAACTAAATGGTGAAATAAAGAAAAATATTCCTGTGGAATCATAAGAAGTTAAAAACTGAGAAAAGGAAAAAGAAAAAAAGTATCTTCTCACATCATTGCCAACAGAGTACAAGTCATCCAAAGTGCATCTTCCTAGCTCATGTCCTTAGAATACGCAGAGGTGACAGACTGTGAATATTGATGTGATGCAGGTTCAAAGCAGACCAGCCCAGCCAGTGTTTTGTGTGTGTTCAAGTATGATAAGGTGTTTATACATATTGGACAACTATATTTAGTCACCCCCCTAAGCTGTGACGAGGTTTGGTTCCTCAGTGCTTCGTTTTAACTCGGCTCTGCGAAAAGAATTATCTGCTGTCACTACAATTCTCTATGGACACTGAAGACTGTACAACACATTTCATCCCCATGCAGCCTGATGCACACAAACATGCATACCAACAGTTGCAATGGTGACATGCAGCACTTGTCCATGTACGTGAACTGACGCACATCAAATATCTCCTTTTTTCATGAAACATCAGCTGATATACACAATCAAATCATGACCCATAACTAAAACCAGCCTCTATATGATCACTATTGTGAAAAAGAAAAATGCACTTCATGGAAATTGTTCATGAAAACTGCCTGTAAAACGGCACAGGGCTCACATCAATGCGATATAAACAGTGGCTCTGCTTTTTATTGTGCAGAACATCCAACTCAGGAGTCCCCCACCAATTTTCTCAACAGTTACTGCACCGTTGTGATAAACGTTAAATCAATCTTTTCTGTTTTTCTGTTTGTTATGACACTTTCTCTCAGCTCACACCCAGCCTGCGTGGACCTCTGACACCTTACAAATAGAATTTCACTGAGAAAGCCGAGTGGGTGAGAGGGAGAGAAAAGCATCTGGATAGAAAGAATGACAGCACGCAAAGTACAGGAGGAGACAGTGGAGAAGGAAGGAGGGAGCGAGGGGGGGCGATAAGACAGAACACTGGGGTAGGAAGCAAAGAAAAAGAAAGCAGAGATGATGAAGTGGGGGGGGGGGGGGTAACTTACAAGAAAAGAAAACAAATAGCTGATGTTGTGCTTACATTTCTGTCTCTCCATTTATCAACCCCCGGCTTTCTCCCACAGTGATTAACTTTGTTCTCTAATGCTTTGTAGTTCTTCCTGTCAAAGAAATTCCATTCCCACACTTAGGTGGAGAAAAAAAACAAGGTGATTTTGATGTTGCTTTCCATTGCTGTTTGCCCCGAGCTGGCGACCTTGGCTTTGAAAATTATGCAGTTATAAATCTTTGGAAAGTAAACAAGAAAGACAAAGAAGTGAATAAAAACACAGATGCTTGAACATGACAGAGGTGCTGAATTTAGCTTTGGCAAACACAATAACATTGACATGATGAATATGTAGCCCACAATGGCTTGATATTGTATAATTGGGAAAGGCACATGGACTCTCATAAATATCTCTTTTAACCCAGCAAAAACAAGCAGAAACACTACCTTGGAGATATAACAAGAAAAAGCACAATTTTTTTTTTTAAATATATCTGTCAGTTATCAATATTAATCACTTCACCTAAACCAAGACCCAATTTTGCTCTCAAGGGGATATAGAGGGCACCACATAGAACTGAATCCTGAGAAGGAATGACATCCTTTACAAAGTCCCAACACAGTTACAGCAGCGAGTTGGCGACTTGCCAGGAGCAGCATGCGTGTGAAGAAGTATGGCAGAGAGAGAATGTTGAGATGAATAATCAGAAGATATATGTGCTACATTTACATGCAAGGACAAACATGTTATTGGAAGAAATCAGGTTACAAGAAATGAGTACTGTATAAATATGTTCTGCATTAACAGGAATAAAACAATAGCCGGTCAACTAGTTTCCACTAGTATTGTTAAACAATACTATATAATTAATTCAAGCTTGTCCTTATAAAAACTGATATTTTCATAACATAATAGAGGAATGACATTACTGCAGGTGGCTGACAAAAAGTTACCTTAAAAAGCAAGCTTGTTTGGGTCAGAACTCACTCTAGATTTTCTTGTTGCCTGTCGTTTACTTTTAATTAATAGAAAAGCTATATCACATCTTATTTTGACTGGATACTAACTTAGCCTGCCTGGAGAGTGCTGACAGAGCTGGATCTTTCTAGGAGTCGAGGGCTTGGCCTTAGATAATGTTAATAAACTGCCTTTACATCGTTAAGTAGTTTTAGGTTCCTCTTTATAACTGTTATAATAGCCTGAATTATTTTTTGTAACTCAAGGGGATCACCGTAAAAAAAAAAAACTTGCAAAAGAATATTCCCGCAGAACCTGTGAGTTTCCTCCACCTCTCAGTCAACCGTCGCAACCACCATGAAACACTGAAAAGTTTAACACGTCACAAAATGGCAAAGAAAGTTTCCGAATTTTTAATTTTTTTATATTGTTGAATAAAATTAATTCATGAAATGGAAAATATTTAGTTAAAGTAATATTTGAATCAGGCTTGTTTGAAGTTTCCTGCTCAACAAATCAAAAACTTGCAGCAAAGTTAGTCTATACATCAACAGTCAGCAACTATTTTAACCATGTGTGGAAAGAACAGGTCATACACAATTTACAGTCATCAACAAACCCACACCCACACCCACACCCACACCCACACACACACACACCCACACACACACACACACACACACACACACACACACACACACACACACACACACACACACACACGGAACATGGGAGGAAGTCACATGACCAAGTGAAGTAATTCCTACAATTCAAGCCTGGCTGATGCTCTACAGGATATGGCCATTATTATTATTGAAATGTTTTTAGAAAGTAGAAAAGCAGACAACCGAGTTAAACTGGGAAGATAGTGTGTGTATTTCAAATGTTATATATAGCGTTTAATAAGGCATCTGATAGATTGACGTGATACATTGCAAACAGGGCTTGTCTCCTGGCAACAGTACAGTCGATTTCACTCTGAGCAAACTATAATGTTTGAGTAATAATAAAGAATGCATACAATCCGGCAGACTACATTTGATGTGTCACACAGACATCGATCATCCAACAAGTCAGCTCATTTCAAATCCCAAGAGTTACGGATCTTTTCACATTGATCTTATTGAGAAACCCATTCAGTGAGATCATTAAATGTTATTTTACTAGCTAGTGTCATTTTGCAGTAATAAATGTTATGTTATCTTGAAAATAAGCCGTTCTGGAGCAGGCTACATTTGCGGAACTATGGGCTACAGTAATATATCTAGGTTTTAAAAAAAAAAAAAGAGAGAGAGACTGCGATGCCAGACTTAATCTATCACCCATACAAATACACATGGTTGAAATTCAATGATGATGTTACCAATTGTTTCGCATAAACCAGACAAGCAGGGTTTAGTCACTGGGAGTTCAGTACAATCAGGCAGAAGTACAGGCAACGGATGTCCAAAAGCTGGATCATGGACAGGCAAGGTCAGGAAACTAAAGTCAAACAACAAACTGAGGCCACATTTACACGTACCAAGGTTTTAACAATAACGGATATTTCCCTCATCTACGTTTACCAAAAGATTTCCATTGACACGGACTGCACATACACCTGGTTCAGAGCTACTATGAGCAGCCAAACCTGGAGGGGGCAGTGGAGCGAGAAGCACGAAGTCATGATAAGCCAATCAGAACCCGGAAAAAAAAACGTCACAAATTGTGACGTAAATATCTGCCTATCCCCCTTTAGATGCAACCGGAGACAGAGTTGATCCAGATCTCCACTGCGGCTGGAGTTTTCAGGAATCATCGTTTGCGGTGACTCGCAGCTGCGTTTATATGTAAAGGCACGGCCCAAACGCAGAGAAAATGCGTCTGTGCGAGCGTAGCCTCAGAGATGAGCGGGGAACAGGGAGACGGCAGACAAACGACTCACACCTCACAAAAATTAAGGAGCTGCATGCAGCAGAGCAGCAGAGCAGCACAGAAGAGGACGTCAGGTCAGACAATCAGCTGGAACCTGACACCTGATCACAGCCCAGCACAAAGTACATAGAAATCTAGACCCCAAGATCACAGATCCTTAACATATCCAATGTTTGTCAGCACTAACTTTTTAGCAATTGTACAAGCAAAGCCTACAAAACTTAAAAAAAACCAAAAACATGTTTGATCTTATTTTGCAAAAAAAAAACCTGTGAATATTTTTTGCAGTTATGTAAGCATATAAAACAGCACCCTGACCCACAAACACAGAGCTATTCTTGATCTATTTCTTTCATCTTATATTTTTCATCACATTGAGTCTCATGAGGAATTTAAATAGTCAGAGTCAAAAAAGCTGGAGTCAGCTCTCCTTTGTTTCACCTTCCTGTGACATCACACTCTTCTACATTTTTTCAGATGAGAGAGGTGGGTAAGGAGCCTCATATATAAACTCCACTGTCATTGCAAAACATGCTGAACTTGCCATCTTACTTAAGATCACTCAGTGAAAAATATAATCAATAGCGACAGATATTGTCAATTTAAACCTCTTTCAAATAGCCATGAATGTGCAAGAAGAAGGGTCATCTTGTGTGCCACGGGACTACTTACCATTAAATTAACATGTGATGCATGTATTTATTCCTGCAAAGCAAATATTCAGCCCCCATTCTCCCTGTTCATGGTGCAGCTCCTGGAGCTGTGTGAAGCCATCTACAGTACATGCATGATGCATACGATGATCTCGACACAGCGCACATTGTAAAAAAGAAATGTAGAGAGATCACGCTGAAACAGATGTAATCTGTGCAGGTTGTTGACAACAGATACAGTAGGTGTACACAGTCGTCTTCTTCCTTCTCGTCTCTGAAAATCCCTTTAAATCTCTTTATGGCTATGGTTGTTTGGGGTTGTGGTGATGCTGCACAAGGAATTTCGAACCTATGAGATGCCTCCCTGATGTTGTTGTGAGATTGATAAAAAATCTGGGCTCGATCCAGCAGACGTATCTCCACCATGCTGTGCCAGCATTGCAAGAATGGTCTGGCTTCATCCGCTTTGCTGTAAAGTGAAAAATAATCCAGTTTGTATATTTCCCTAAATGAAAGTCTAAACATCTTTTCCCAACCCTGGTGCTGGGGACACACTGCTCCCAGTGTTTTCAGTGTGTCCCCGCTTTGACCCCACTGCCATTGTTATCAAGCTTAAGCAGATGACAACAAGCCGGCAATGTTCAGTAGGACCTTTGCACCTGTGAGATAAAGATACAGGGTTAAAGAGAAAAAGTTCTCTCAACCAGTAAAAACATAATTGAAGACATCCATGATTTTGTGACATTGTGAAAATGAATAGCGTCAGGAATGATATCTTCTTATAGCATCATTATGTAGTCATAGTAGTAGCAAGTAAGAATGAATATCTAAAATGCCCTAACTATTTTCATGTGTATATGTACAGAAATGAGGCATTGTTATGCTCAAAAGGTAAATTAAACAGATTCCTAGAAGTCAAGAGTTCGACACTTGAGTCATCTTAAACTTTTCTGTTTGACTGAATATACAGCAGCAATAAATGATGGTGAATATACATCATACCCAGAGAGAACAAAACAAAATATACAACTAAAAGAATAAGAGACGCACACACACACACACACACACACAAATAGTTTATTCGAGCTGAAGTAACCACACTAAGCTGTCCAAACATTGTATTAGGGGGAAAGGGCAAACATTGCCACAGGGAATGTGTTTGGTGATTCTGAAAATCGAGAAAGGCTGACTAACAACTGCAAGAAAAGCCAATTTTGGAGGTGGTGTTGCTGATGGCTATAATGCAAACTTAACATTGATACTAACACACAGGACAAAAATGTATTTAGATGATGAGTCCAATCTGACATTTACATATTTACCTGTGTGAATGCCAGTGCCCCATTGAAGCAACAATTGGGCAACTATTCAGAACACAAATTGTGTCACACTGTTATTCTGTTATTTCGATTTACAACATGCTATTTGGCCACATAAAGTAGTTACAGCAAAAAAATAAATAAAATAAAAAACCAGCTTGTGGTCTCAAGGCCGGTAGAAAAGCACAGTTATCCATTAGAAGCAATACTGGATGCTGCTGGCTTTCTTGAGGTGCCTTCAGGAATATACAGATGGAAAAATAGAAAGCTGAGTAGACACATTGAATCCATCTGCCCTTGATCCTGGCTTTTGTGCCCGTGTAGAAACTGACCGTTAGGAGCGATCAGCACAACAACTGAGATGTGATTCTTCACTGCCTTCTCTATATGACGCTGTGTGAGCCCATTTTACAACGTTTCAAGGAAATCATGTAACTCTAAACAAAGGTGGTGAAAAGCGAGCTGCAGAAAAAGAAAACAAGTCTACAGAGGAGTGTTGATTTCCATCCACTGATAAGTACAGAATCCCTTCAAGTGATCTTTTTTCACTCGCAGAAATATTCCTTTATTCAAACGGTTTCCTTCAAAACCTTGAGGGTTGGATGAAAAAAGTGAGACTTTGTAGAATGGTAGAACACGTTAAGATGAAATTATACAGGTTCAGATAGGTGACAATAAAAGCTTCTCAGATTTACTGTGCTGGTGTTTTCTTTGCGTTTCATTTTTGCTTTTTTAGGTTTTGATGGGAGGAACAGCTACAGCTGAATGTTTTTTTTATTTTATTTCTGAGATGCTGGGTTTGGGTCTATTTTCATCTTTTCACAAAAGCAACTTGCAATTCACCTTTGTTATTGACTCACAACTCTTATCTAAAGTGAACCCCATTAAAGTCGAGAGACGACATTGCAGCGAGTTTACTGATTGTGATTTCAGAGCAGCAGCAGACCGAACAGATTCAATTCAGCTCTCTTCAGTTTCTCTGGAGTGCTTTAGCTTGCATCTTCAATCTGGCACCAATACACAGTATTTCATCTTTTGTAACAGTAGAATGCAAAATATCCTTGTTTGACTAAAAGAAAGGAAATGGATCATTTTTCCATCCTTAATAGCCTTTCAATCTTTTGAAAAAAAAAAAAAAAACATAGCTGTTTGTATGTTGTCATATTGTGATCGGCTGTTTTTGTCTCAAGTGAAGTAATTTTGTTCAATGATTCCAGAGTTTTCTTAACACTCCTGTACTGATATGTTTCGGAAAACTTTCTCGGTTCTGCTTTAGGAAATGAGCCAACTGACACAAAATATTGAATGTATATTTCATAATTTTAATATAAATTCCTCCCCTTCAATATTAATCTGGTAATGACTTATTCATATTAATTGCCCTCCGTTCTCTTCAGATCTTTTTAACTTTTCCTTTTTCCTTTTTACATTTCTCACTCCAGTTTTATCTCCACATCTCACCTCCTCGTTTAAACGCCTCTCATCTGCTGTTCTCCATCTCTTTAGTTTTCTCATCCTCTCCTGCCCCGTTCCGTTCTCCCTGCTTTCTTTCGACTGCAGGACCAGCATAACCAGCATAACCAGAATGACTCACAGGACAATTTACAAAAAAAAAATGCTTGTACATAATATCCTCCACATGACAGCTCACCAATAATGAAGCTGAGAGATCTTGGCCACGTCTTGTGGCTGCTCACTGTATGACTGACAGACTACTTGACAGCAAACCAACAAAAATGCAAGTTACATGTCCAACATGTTGTTTAAGGACTGCTTCTGAAACTTGTGCAAAAAATATGTATGTTAATTTCACACCCAGCTGCTCTGAGTCCATCGAGTCTGGATGGTGTGAAGAAAATGTGTATTACAAATGATCTGCAGTATGGTAGCTGGTGCACACTTTGTGCAATGGAACAAATATTATCCATTATTACACAATCAAGTGAAAGGGTAGTTTGAAAATTTGAAATGGAAAATTACATGAGAATGTGTAAAATCTTGTGATTGAACAAAAGTTTAATATGTGGTGAATAAATGTGTTAACCCTGAGATCAATTACCATCAAGCGCATATAACAGAGTCTATGCGGTTCCAATTTAAAAGCCAATTTTGCTGTGAAGCTGTTTAAGTCTGAAAGGCCACAGAGGCCTTTTACTCTTTTCATCAGCAATGTCAATTCTAATAAAGCAAGGTACTAGTCTTCCTATCCTTTTAGTTTTTTGAACACCAAATTGAATCTGTTTAGGAAACTGTACAAGGCACAAACTAGATTACTACATTATAATGGGAGTATAGATGTTTTGCTTCTAAACAGTTCTCTCATTTTGATTTTGATTAGATTTTCTGGCTTATTGTATTTTTTGTTAAATAGACTCATTCTCTGTCCTATTTTCAAAAAGTTATGTTACTGCTCTTCTTCCCCTTCCTTTGTCATCATGTCATATAAAAGTGCTTTCCCTTTCCTTGGTTACTACTCTACGCATGAGGAAACCAGAGCCAGATGATCATCTGATATCTTGAAACAATTGAATAATAATTGTAAAAAAACCTGGATAGCTTATTGAGGACAGACATGTAACATAACATGACCAGTAAGTGAGAAGTGAAAAAGCACATTTCATTGTTTTATATTTGCTGACAATGTCAGTGAAACTACAACAAAATGGGGGAAAAAAACCTGAATGAAATTGACATATGATCTGGCATATATTTAGGGATAGTAAAACATTCTTCACACTGTGGAAATGCATATTTTCTATAGAACCTGGCAATAAAATCTTTCCGATTCAGAAGCTGAGCCACGTTCTAGTTTGCATGTACCTCGTCTTAAATATCCACATGTGAGCCGTGTTGCATAATAATGTTGCTGATAGATATTTGGAGATTTAGTTTAATGCACCATTAGAAACTTTAGTGGCAATATTGATGAAGGATGCTTTCACACCAAAATATAAATTTGTTATATTGAATTGATTGCCTACTTTAAGCACTCTGGTACTTCTATTGACCAAGAAAAAATAAAGACTGCCTGACTTATGTGGCTATGACCGTGATCCCTTCAGTATTTTGTTAAGCTTGTCAAAGCTCATTCTTTTCTGCATTTTGAAATATTCGGCAAACCTTTTGACTTTTATGCAGCTCCTTTTGCACAAAACGAGTAAAATGGTAGTCTCCTTATGAGTGGTTTACTGAACACAGCACATACATCTACTTTCTCATGAGTTGTTGTGTTTGAAAAGTTGTAGAGAACAAGAGCATTCAGAGATTCTCGACATCCGCCAAAGGTTTACATGGACTCTGGATCACCTCCAAATTTGATGGAATCTTCCATGGCCCAATATCTATCTGTGGTGAAAATTTCGTGGTATAAGCCGATGATTTGATTATGTCCTTGGTGAATGTAAAAATATCATTGTGACATAACATTTCGATATGGCTTCAAATTTGGTCACAGTCATTGAAACTGTATTATACCATGTTTTATCATATTTGATATGCTCATGATACAAGCTCATCAGACTACTAAAATACTACTACTACTACAGAAATTACACTCAAACTGTGTGAGTATGTCAGGCAGTTCAGTGTACAAACTCTTGCATTTACGTTCACACCACACACACCCTGCCCCAAAGTGCGACCAGGACAGCTGTTCTGGTGTGCTCCAGAGTGACAACAATAGCATTCAATCCCAGGACTCAAGTGGATCTACAAACAACAGATGTGAAAGCACCTCAAGTACTAAAGACTCAGAATCATTCCTATGTGTATCCCCCCCCCCCTTGAAACTGTGTTCACTGGCTCTTTGTACTCAGTGTATTGTAACACTGCTATGGTGAATGGATGTATGCCAGACTTGCGATTGAATATAACATCTCTTCCTATCTCAAAACGAGATCCACCATCAGCAATATCCCTCACTTATTCATGCTCCTTTTTCAGCTGTGGTTTAACTGCTTTCCTTCATCTACTGGCATGTATATATTAATGTTGCCATGGAATTCTTGTGCAACTTGTCATGTGGGTATTGCAAAGTATGTAGGAAAAGTTTCCAATTAGACAATTAATCAGTAAAGTTTTCAAATGATGGCTGGGTTTGTCATTGTTTCTCTCTATTTGCAGAACAAAATTCATAAATGACTTATGAGTGTCTGCCTTTTTGCAGAAATAGGCCTGAATAAGAACTAAGGGGGGGGGGATAAATTATGTGGGATATATTCATGAAGAGAAGTACAACCACAGAGCTGGAAACGACAAATTAACACTGTGTTGTCACAACAATGTTCAACTTCAGGGCTGTGGCTCACATTTATTAACAATTGTTGTGGCACTCCCGTTGAGTTGAGCGTGCATTAGTTTGTATTTGCCCTTCACCGAGAGGAACTGTAGAGATTTTCTTCCAATGCATTGTGCATTTCTTCATTTATTTATCCAGACATCTGGCTATCCAAATAAATTGGTTAATAAATGAATGCACAAATGTACAAGATGGTCAGTGATGATAGAAAATATGCAGAAACAAAAATGTGTATTACATCATCCAAAGATTATGTCTACTGTAACCTGATTACTAGTCACTCTTTTAAAAGTAACTTGGTTACTTCACTGATTACTTGTTTTTAAAAGTAACTGAGTTAGAATACAAGTAACTTTTTAGTTACTTTCAGCAGCTGTCGACAACACCGAACAGAGGAGCGGCCTGGTTGTGTATAATAATAAAGCTGTTTTGCAGACAAGAAACTTGTTTTGTTGGACGTTAATCTAAACTTGAATCTGATTACTGGTTTGTAAATAGTAATGCGTTAGATTACTTGTTACTAAAAAAATTGGTCATATGAGAGTAACGCATTACTAACTGATGAGTTACCAGCATCACTGACTGTAAATGATAAACACAGCATACCAAAAGCATACTTGCCAATGATGTTAACACAATGCAGAGCGAGAAGTATTTTTATGTGTGTCAAGGATTATTAGGCTTTGTATGTGATTTCCTTGCCTGCACATAATGCGGTAAAAGCAAAATGAGGCAATGTACTGTCACATTTTTGCTATTTCCATGATCCCAACAGCCTTTGCATGAATACACATATCCCACTCAAAAATACGCAGGCTGTTTAATGAAAGAAGCAGTGGCCGATCACATCCCTGGAGAGAGAAAAAAACCCTGCTGTGATGCATTAGCTCCATTCAGTTCTATCCATTACATTATTACAGTGCTGTGAAACAAAAACAACTGTTTACACAAGATAAAATGAAGAATAGGAATTTGACAGGATAAATCCAATATATTATTTCCAGACCCACCACTTTCAAACTATTTTTCTGTCCGTCTTCTAGTAAAAATCAATCACCACAACCTGTGGACGCATACTGAGCTCTGCACCATACACCACTACGTCAAAACAAACCGTGTGTCTTGTTGAAAAGACAACCATGGTGCTTGCCAATACAAATGGGCCTGTGATTTGAAGGATAATTTCAGCATGCGATCCTTTAGCGAACTGTTCCTTTCATTGAGGTAATGCCAGGAGATGAAGTCTTCTACTCTTCTAAAGGAACCATGATAAAATGGCTTGTGTGCTATTATGTGTCATTCATTCCGTCTGTATCTGAGCACGTATCAACTACAAAAGGTGTTTCATCAGAAATTCAGGAGGTAAAGTGAGGAAAAGAAACAGACAGAGAACCAGAGACTTAGAAAGAAGAAAATGGCAGCGAGGTGATTATATTCCCAGTCATGTTCCCTCTTGACCACCGATTGACCCCATCAAAGACACTATCACATATATAGACATGGAAAAGAAGACAAGACCTACATGAAAAACGAGCCTCCCTGTGTTTTGTATTCACATTTGTTCTCCCTCTCTGCTTTTAACCTTTTCTCACCATGTTGTCCTGTTCAAGATGTTTTCTTTTTCATTTTCACCTTTGTTATTGCAAAATACTGAAAGGCAATTTTATACTTTCAGAGATTAAATATGCTGCTTTGTCTTCACATCATCGCTTTGGTCTAAAATAAAATAAACAATAGGGTAAAAAGCAAAGCCTTTGTCTTGTCCATTTACTTTCAATTTCACATGAGAGAAAAAGAAAAAAAAGATAAAGATGAAGCCAAAACAATGCTTTTCTATCATGATGGCAGCTTGGTTTTGTAAAGATGTCGCATCCCTTCAAGTACAAAGAAAAAAAAAAAAGATGCCAGCTCAATTTAGCATCCTGAATTAACAATTTGTGGCACAGGGACACAAAAGATGTTACTGTTGCACAGTGATGGAGTAGCTCGTACCCATGCCCCGTATCAAAAAATAACCATGTTTGATACATGGCTGGCATTTTCATTTTCCTCCTGTGCCTGCATGGAGGCAGTCCAGATTCTAACTTCCTCACAATTCAAACACTGGCAGGTTCCTTTCAAAATTGTTGCGGATGTGCTAAAATATTCACAGCAGATGTGGCATTAACTGATCATTTTCCAAATTTGAATGACAAAAAATATTGTGGTCTGTCCATTTTGACAGAATATATTCAAGATCACTTCAGGAGCTTACATGTCTAAAAAGAGAGCCGAGGTGACTACGACTCAGTTGGTAGAGTGTGTCGTCTTCTTCTAATCCCCAATCTCACTCTATCCATTTGTCAAATCGTCCTCAGGGAAGCCACTTAGACCCCAATTACTCCCAATGGAGGACGAGTACTTTGTGTAGCAGCCATTGCCTTGTGTGAATGGATGGGTGAATCTGATAAACAGTAGCTCCTACTTTAGGATGGATTAAAGGACTGAAAAGTGATGGTGTCAGTAGAGTCCACGTACCATTTCATTATATCTCTCTAACCACAACTCGCCTCAAAGACAACAGAGCACCTAATCATGTGAAGGAATCATCTGAATTGCTAAGGATTTTAAATTAATAATCCAAACCAAAAAAAAGAGAAATATGCTTACGCGACCAGTAGGACCCACCACTGATACCTGTTTTATTAACAGTTGCCTTTAAATTGGCATCAGATGCTCATAATTTCAAGTGTGAAAAATAAATGCCATGGGAGTAACACAGAATGATGAATCAATCCTGTGTTGCTTGTACCACTTATCCTCAATGGTCATGTAAAGCAGATCAAGCTGGCTGTTTGTACGACTATCATAGTTGATGCCAAAGACAAGAGCCAGCAGCACCTGGCTTGTGTTCTGGCAAAGTAGGGAGCTGACAATACGTCACCAGGTCCCAAAAATGTTCTGCCAAGACAGACGACAGGAAGAGATGTACCATCCTCAGACTGCTTCCACTGGCACTGGTGTAATACTGCAAAACAGTCACTGAACAGTTTTCAAGGTCTTTTGAGATGACTCATCCATAGCCATAAAACATGTACTGAAAGATCATTGAAACAGAAGTTCAGATCCAGCATTAGACTCCTGACATTCACTCATTCACAATTATGAGGTGGACCTGCATGATGGTCAGTGGCTCCATTTATCAAACTAAAATATCCTCCTAAAAAAGTCAAACGTTTTAAATGATTATATAACAGATACGCTTATCATAATGAGGACACGATATTTTTAAACTATGACTGAGATTGGGGAAATGGGAGTGCAATTTCATCACTTTGATTTTTCTCCAGGGCAAAAAGTTGTTTTGACCTCTTTTGAGTCATTAACCTTCTTTTGCCCATTTTTTTTTTAAAGTTGGCATCTAAATTTCTGTGTGCACTGACCTGCCTTCATGATTATATCAGTAGGTACACAAGAACAAAACCAGGCATGAGGATTCCCATATATATATATATATATATTTCACCCATCTTAAAGGGGGACTCCTCTTCCTGCTCTCTCCAGACAAGTCCCCAACCATCTGACCACTGTGGCTTAATTGTGCAGCATACACTGAATTTACAAAAACCTCTCTATCCTCACACATAGTGTTTTTTCCATCAAAAATTGTGAAAGGAAAAATCACAACTGTGAAGTTAAATCATTCACCCAGCACTGACACTAATTTGTAGCTGATTTGGAACGATGCTGAGGATTTTCTCCGAAGGCAACGGGGAAAAGGAAGGGGCCTTCAACTGAAATGAGATAGATAGTGGTAGAGAGAGAGCATGCACTTTATCCAGGCCGGTCTCACGGCGCCAAAGGTGTTCTCCTCAGACTAAAATCGCTATCTGTTGCATAATATCTGAAAAAAAGCACATACAACAGCGAGATCCAACCACATGTCTTAAGGCCAGAGCACAAAGATGCTGTTGCTCCTTCAAATAAAGATGATACCATGTACTCATTTTGTTGTCAAGGACACCAGCTATATCTTCTTCTTCCTTCTGTGTGCCGACTACTGAACAAAAACCTCACAATGTTTTGCTGCGACATGTCGACAACTGTTGCAAAATGTCCCTCCTCTCAGCCAGTGTTACTGACAATGTCATCATCGCCGCGTACGAGTTGAAGGGTCTCTTAACATTTACCTGTTTTTAACATCACATCACAAGCGGCTTCACATTGAACTGACTCCACAGACTCGAGCTGAAATGATAAAGGAAACATACCTACAACAAAGCCATAACACTGGTCAGCATCATCCTTTCTTTCATACACATTGCTAACCATGTGGTAGTGTCTGCCCTTAAGGGCTTCGGTACCTTTCTGTGCTGAGTTTGCACATTCTCCCTGTGCATGTCATGACGTTGCCTCTCTGCCTTTATCGCTACCTTTGTGATGCAGAATTAAAGGTCAACATCTGTGCAAACCATTAGGACTCTTAATGGCATAAACCAACATGACATGAGCCAAGCAAACAGCATTTTATTAAAGCGGAATCATTCTTTGCTTGTCAGTTCATTAGGAACCGAGAAGGTCATTACCACTAGTGACAGTTTCTTCTTGACAAAATGATGATGTTTCACATTCGAAATGCTTCATTAAAAGCTCCTTGATGACTTGGATGTGATTTGAATGGGGAAAATGATATAAATTGATGGCATTTGTGTGGTTTTTAAGAACGATTTCAGAATGAGCACACTACATAATTAGCTGCTGTTTAGCAACTTTCTCTGGAATGCAAAATTCTTGCTCACTTTTCGTGAGACCACAAATTTGTGCGTTTTTTTTTCATGAGAAAGTCTTTATTTCATCAGAACTGTCATTTCCTGAGAGAAAAATAAGACCCATCTCACATGAAATTCTCTATCCTGAACTGTGCACATATGCAGACAAACTGGAAAAACGCTCAAGCACATGCACGCACTCAAACATACTGTAAAGAGTGCTGTGCACCGATGTGACCCTTACAATGCTCACACATACAGTATGAGAGCAAGCACACAGCAGTGATTTGGTTTGACTGCACAGTAATGCACTGGGGTTAGATGGCTGTCCAGTGTGCATAACCCTCGGCAACTACATGGAGATGGAAAAATAAGACTGTCTGCCCTCATATTCTGCTGAGCTGCTGAGCAGCACAGCGAGACATGACAGCCCACGAGAGCAGCGAGTGTCTGTTTGTGTGTTTGTATGTGCACATACACAGCTGACTGCCAAGGTCTACCACTTGCAGTGAACACTTTACATCTGATATGTGTATTTATCAAATCGAACAGGCACACAGACACAACATACGCAGCTTTCTATCATTCCACCAGTCTCAAGTCTCCCTCACCAAATCCCCCTTTGGAAATTTGCTTAATGACTTTCATTGCAGTTATTTGGTACAGGAATAATATTATTGGACGCACGCATATTTCCCCTGAGAATTTAGTGCTACAGCTGCAAGGTTTAACACTTTCATAATGCCACACTAAGCCCTGTTGCATTGCTCTTCTCTATATTGTAACACCGTGACGTTACACTAAACCAGGAAACGCGTTTGTTGACATAATGCTGTAATCCACCTGAAGCCCCAATTTTTGTATGTGGATACATATATACTGTACATGACATAAATCCATGAAAAAATGCAAAAGCTTTGACAAGAATATTACCTATACAGACAATTAAATAAAGTGTGCACATGTGCATTTATTTCTCATTATATTTTGCGCTATCAATTCAACTTTATTTTGCACTATCAATTCAACTTTAATTTTATATTTTGATGTTTGTCTTGGGCTGCCTGGTATCCAGAATACATATTAATCCACCTGCTCGGCCTCTCACCACTAAACCTTTCCTGAATTATGGCATTGTCCTACTGTGCATGTCCGGTGCTAAGCTCTGCTAACTCTCTTGAATGTGAGTGCAGGAGAGTACTGAATGCGACAGAATGCGCCATAGCTTTTGGATAATGACAGATAGACGATCTGGGAATGGAAACACAAATCAGAGTGACTTTCCCTCACAAGCATACACAAAAACGCCCACTCTTGCTTGCTCCAGTGCACACACACAGGTCACAGGAAATCATTGGAATTAATAGGACAAAAACAACAATATCCTGACGATTACAGCGGGGACCTTCAGACTAAAGAGGATTTTCAGCTTAACTTTTTAAGATTTAGCTACAAGACTTATGCTCAGGACCACAGTGTAATTGAATAAGACATTTGCATAAGGATTACCAGTACCAAGCTATAATTCTTTTTATTTAATACCACAAAGAGATATTTTCATTCAAATAAATAATGATTCTAAACAACAATGGTAAAGCAAGCCACACTCCTTCTCTGTATTTCAGTGAGCTTTAAAGGGTCAAGAGAGGGAGCAAAATATTCTTCTGAACAACACTCTGACTGCATTTCCAAATTACACATAAAGTACAGAGCGATGCCTGATACTAGAAAGACAGATATATAGATTTCACACAGCATCTTGTTTCGCATCTTCTCATTTATTGAAATTGAACATGTCTGTGAGAGATAATATATATTACAGATACAAAAAGGCGAACCTCATGTTAAGCCAGAATAGGGGAAGTTACTATTCAATAGAGTAATAAAATAGATATGGCACGATTGTCAACCAGTACGTCAAAAAAAACTCTTCTCCACTCCATAACCCATTTAGCTGCTTTATTTTCTATGCTGACAACAGCATTTACTCCAGTGATGAAGACAAATGCAATTAATCGTATCTTATTCTACACGAAGGTTCCAAAAGAGACATTTTCAGGATTTTCAGGCCATTTCTGTATATTTTTTCATGGATTTTCCCACTTCAGCCATTTAGCTGTTTACCGCCGCTGTGTGCTTTAAAAATCAGTGTCCAATGGAAATACAACAAAATGATAACAAAGCATTTGTTTCCAAATAAGAGAGGGAGTCACTACAGAGGGGATGATGAGCCACACGTGGCTACAGAGCTGCAGGTTTCAGACCCCTGTTCTATGGCATTTGGCATCGTGAGCATGTTTTTGATGATGTAGATTAATGGCAAGGGTCTTTCAGTAACTGAAGAAACTATGCATTCAAGCTGAGGTTTCCATAAAACTTGCAGTTTTGTTCTGTTATTCCTGTCGCTGCATCTCACATCAGCGGGATCTCAACAGCAATAAAATCATCTTCATTATTCTTGTGCTTCTACTATGGAAGTAGACATACCATCCCAAAAACCTCAACAATACCTGTTCTCTTTTTTTTTTTTGTCCTGATGAAAAGGATAGTGGTGACATATAAAATGAGGTTTCCTTCTCAATTCTCATACTCTATGGTGACAAATGACTATTTGAATTTTACAGCATTGGTATGATGCAGTATGTAATTGATGATGTCAGATAAGAAATGTGTGTTTTGAGAGATAATTTCTGTCTCACTCTGTATGTGTCCTCTGTGCAGCTTGATGTGGTTTCGATGAAAAATAGACTTGGTACATATTTTTCCCAGAGCACAGAGTTGCTTCAAGGATGCATCTCAAACACATTGCTTCTGGTGAAAACAAGCATCATCTTGATTGGCCACAAATAATGAATGACAACAGAAAGTGGTGGGAATTAGCTATTACAGATATAGTTCAGATAGCCAATGTATTTCACTTCAGTGAAGTTGCAGTCAAGTGATTTTGAAGGAGCTTGCCAATGTAAAAATGTAAGTAGGGGAAATTGTCTTTTTTTTTCTCTGTCTCTATTTTGCATGCTCATGAGTTACAATTATTAAATTATCTGTACTCATTTCTTTATAACGTATGAATTTTTCTTATAGGACCAACCCAAAGGATGGAAAACACCAACTGGTATTTGAACCCACATCCTTCTCGCTGTGAGGCAAGAACACAAACCACTGCTAACCATGCAGCCATAACCATACTTTATTAATCCCTTGGGGGAATTCTTCTTTTCTACATTAACCACATTTCTAGATTGCGGTATGCAGCCACATTACGGCGCTCCGCGGGTCTAGTGGGGGTGAAGGGTCTCGGTCAGGAAGCCACAGAGGTGACTTGTCTATTGTGTGATTCCAACCAGAAAACCCGCAAACCCCCATTAAACCGTCTGCTTCTTTAAGCAGTACACGACTGATAACATTTTTTGAAATAAAGTTTATTTGAAAGAGATGAATGCTTCTTTGCTGGATTTGAGCTTGTATAACACGTTTCTCTCTTTCATCATCTACAGCCAATATTGGCAGTGTATAATTTACTTCACTGATCACTCACTCAGCCAGCCGCAACGTTCTTTGATAAACATTTTTCAAAAAACATTTTTAGATCCTACGCAGTTGACAGCACTCACACAAACATTACAAGGATGTTTCTAAATGGACTAAATGCAAAAATAAATAAATGAAAAGTCTTGAAACAGCAGGAAAATCTAATTTACGCCACAATGGCTCTCCAACTCACAAACAGCTGTGACAAATAACACAGATAGGTGGGAGGTGAAATTTAATTAAAATTTTAAGTAGTTAAATTGTCAGACTATAAATAGAGCAATTATGGATGCACCAATCCCACTATTTTAAAGGACAAGTAAAAGTACAAGTACTGACCTTTAGCTACTAGCCGATACCAACCACTGATACAAGAACTTTAAATGCCATAATGACTAATTCATACTCCAACTGATATGTGAATCCTATCCATCGCATATCACCTCCACAGAGCTTCTGCACTATGCACACCTCCAACAGCCTCACAGCCTACAGTACCCATAGGGCAGCGCATAGTTTAGTGTGTACTCGCCTTGTTGTACACAGGGATATTTTTACGAGTATGAATACCCTGTGCAGTAGTTGGCCTGATACTAATATGGGAGCATCCCAAAGCGGAATTCAAAAACACTTGAGAATCTCCAGTAACATAGAATTGTTTTTTTCTTTGGTCAAACTACAATATCTTTTGTATTTTGACTTATGTCAGTATTGGTCTTATTTAATAAGGCTTCGTCTATTGTGCAGCATATTATCTGCTAAAAAAGAAAGACACAGAAAGCAACAACTCCAACTCTGCCTACACTTTCAGCTTGAGCTCATAGTAAAGATTGTAGTGATACAAAATGTTCTGCTTGAAGTGACCCATAAAGCTTCCAACAATATGAATATACACACTGACAGAACCGACAATAAATAATCTCAAAAAAACATCATAAACTTGATGAAATGAGAGGAATAAAAGTACAAATGTAGCTTTTATTGTGAGCCAGCAGACATTAATAGAAAGAAGAAAGTGCATGTGTAGGCAGGATGGGGTGAGGTGGAGAGGAGGAAAAAAAAACCAAGATGGTGGAGTAAAAGTAAAAGAAGTGAAAAGCAGAGGGGGTGAGAGAAATCAAGCCCTCGGGGCTGTCTACAGCCAGACACGTTCTAATGATGCTGTCTCAATAAGAAGAGAACTGGTTGTGCCAGTGTGTACTCTGAAGTGAGACATTTCTCAAGAGGTTTTTGGTTTGGAATCACAAAAGAAACATCTCTCTGTGATACCGGAGCATAAAAAGCAGTGTCAAGTGGGGAAAAAAAGGGGACATAAAGAGATATTGAGAGGCTCCTCTGAATTATAGCTTTAAAATAAATGCAGCAAAATGCTCTGTGTCAGTGATTGAATATGAATTTAGAGATTTCAACCAGCAAACCAGTTTGGTCAAATGTTTGTCAAATCAACACATTTAGTGTGCATGGAAATGTCCTTGTAAGCCTTTTATCACTCAAGCAATCATATTTGATAACTTGCACATTTATTCCTTTGCCTTATACCTCACAGTCATATGTTGATGTGTTGAAAATAAAGAATTCCCTCCTGAGATTAAGTATTTTCAATTTTCTTCTATTCCATTCTATGTAGTTGGATGAAATATGGTGTTGTGTATGTCCATGATTTATTTAATGTAAACTTATAAAGGACAAACACTTTTAACATGAACATGGTTGTTTTGTGACCCTTCACTTTAGAAAAGTGTTTTTTGAAATATGAAAAAGAATTTGACATTGTATATGATGATAAATAAAATGACTTTGCGGGGGGGGGAGTGTGTTGTAAAATAGTAGCAAGTACTACTTGATATGCCCAAAACTATGTTCAAAATGCAGCTCGAGGTCATTTACACATAGAACAGTGAAACATTTCTCAGCAGCTTCGCACTGTGCAGAACGACGAATTAATTTAATGTGGACGCTGTAACTATTGCAGTGACTCTAATCAGGGCAAAAAAATACTACCATAATCAATATGCAAGCATCCTTGTCACCAATCCCCTGGCATGTATCACTGTAAATAACAGTGAAGTTTTTATTTGACCTGCTTGAGGATACACATTTGTGCACTATTATAAAGCCGTGAATCATGTCACGTTGTGGGCATCTGAGAGACAAGCACCTGTAGATTTATTAAGTAATATACCACAGACCCACACTTCCATTCAAAATGCATAAGGAAAGGACTTGTTGCTGTAAACCAACAGCATGCACAGGATAATTTATGGCCTGCTTTTATAAAGTTTTATGTTTTTTTTTATTGATATAGTTTCTATTTTCAAGACATGCTACATAAGCAAGGAAAAGTGTAAAATAAATGAGCATATATATCAGCGATGTGACCTGTGGTGATATTGCTCAACCCCCATCACATTTTTATCATGCAGTGCTGTTTGAATGGCCGATACAGTCGACTCCAGCATCCCGCTGTTACTGTCTGCCGAGCATATTTATCATGACCTAATGTTGTTTGCACTGCACACAGTGTTTTCATTTATTTCACAGAAAAGCTTTTGAGCCTCAGGATCCGTGTTGATGCAAAGAACAATGTGCCTCTGTGCATGGATGCACATAGTTTGATTGGTTTAAACATTATTGGGTAACATATAGACCACTCCCAAGATGTGCTCTTATAGCACTTTTATAACGGGAGGAGGGCAAAGCAACAGTCAGAGTATATTTCAAATATTAAAATGGAAAATGTGTGTTCGGTACGTGACATTGCATCAGCAATTCCGCAGCAACAAATGAGTGTACATTAGGGCTTAAGAATACAACTAAAAAAATCTCCATCATGATTAATTGTACCATTTGAACTTGGGAGGGTTCATTATGAAATACAGCTCATTTTCTGTTTGGCCAACAGCCTCGAACCAATAAACAACTACTGTCTCCCGCATTTATACTTCAGGTAAACATTATTTTGACCCCGGTTATCACGTGGTTAACATTTTAACACAGTATTGAAATTCTGTGATACTTTTATTTAAACAGAATATTACCATATGATGCTATTGTGAAAGGTTTTAAAACTACATCTCATCATCACTGAGCATGTCATCCATCCATCCATCCATTAAAGCTGCTTCATCCAAACTGGGGTATCATAAAAAGACTGAACCATATTACCAAAACAAGCATATGTTCAGTTTGTGGAAAGACAATTGTTTGCACCTCCTGAAGCTTCAAATGGAGAGCAGGTCAAGTTGCATAGCTCCAACAATCATTGACTGGTTACATTCCCGAAAAATTCAGCTCAATTTTTTTTTTTTTTTTTTTGAAACAGACTTGTATATCTTTTCTCCACTATTCATCTCCATCAGTCATTTACCTGCCTCCCTTCTTTATCAAGCTGCACACAAAATAGTTTAAACTGGCTCCACCTCCAGCAGCAACTGTGAAATGCTGCTTACACACTGATGCTTCACTATCATTAATCTGATGGGATAATTGGATTTATCAAAGCAAATTCTCTTTCACGGCAGAGTTCTACTTGTAATTGAGCAGTTTTGCAATTTTCACAGTTTACACCTCAAAAGGAGCAACACTGCTTTCAGAAGAGCTTTTTATATTTGGATTCATTCTATTGCAAAAATGAAGTCTTAAACAGTGCCAAACAGTAAAATACAATAATCTCCTTTTTGTCCAAATCTCCTGGTTCAGACCGCAAATAATACAAAAACAGATACATGACATCTGGAAAACACAACCAGAAAGCAGAGGAATATTTAATGCCAATAAACAAAGTCATTAAGTTGGCCTCTACGACTTTCACACTGCGACTGTCCAGTCACAGACGGCATTCACTGGCATGTCACTCATTTGTGACATGACATTCTCAGTACCAACATAAATCGAAACAAACAATACTACTGGCAGAACTGCCAGATATTGAAAGGTAAGGGTATCCTGTAAATGGTTAACAGCACTTAATCATTGCACATGTTGACATTTCTACAAGGATTAAATCAAAATACATCCAGTATATCAGGTACTGCAAGAGTTAACTCAGGTGTCTAAGAAGGCTTTTTTGGGAGCTGTGACAAGCAGGGTCCGTAATTGTAGTTTTTTTTCTTTCTTTTTTTTTAACATTGCTCATTCACAAGAAATGTGTAACCACATCTGCATGGCCTGAAACACCTGTGGTGTCTAACTCTGCAGGAATATTCAATTCCACGAGGTTAATGACAGTGTAAATCTGTTTCACATAGTCACTAACACTGGCTGCAGCGGGTCATTAAATAAGGGTTACAGATGTAGAGGGAGGTTGTACTGTGTAGGTCAGGCTATTCACGCCATGACTAATGGGCAACTGGTTTGACTGAATCTTATCCGCGGTGCAAAACAAGAGAATGACAGCACAGAATGAGGTTGTGCATAATCCACCATCTATACCTATCATTTTTTGATTAAAGAGTTTAAAATCACAGTTTGCTTAAATTAACATAAGTGCTTAACTATAGTAATCTAACACTGTAAGCATTATAAGCAACCATAGCCTTCAATTATTCATGTATGCTGGAAAGAAAGTGGTCAGTTTCTGTGTGTCTGAATGCAGATGGATTTTTTTTTTTTTTTTTAAATGAAAAAATGCAAACCATATGCAAATATACACTATCAGGGGTTTCTCAAACTCGATTTGTTGATTTTTCTTACACAGACCCCGACACTCGGCTGAAATCTGCAATCCAGATGGGCACATGCAGGAAGCTTTGCGACGTGTTGCCAAGTGTGTCAGACAAACAAACAAACAGCACATTACAATTCCATGACAGTGATTAGCAACGTGTTTAACACCTCTCAGTTCCGATGCCTGTTTCTGTAATCACTGACAGCCTATTAAACATCAAGAGGAGGTGGAGATAAAAGGGAGAGAAGAGAAAAATGGAGGGAGGGTAAACAGGAAAAGAGGAGGGGGGAAACGATAAAAGAAGTGCGAGTGCAGGTAGAAATGGGAAAAACAGTAATTGAGGGGATTCAATGAGACTTCCAGGTCTCACTTATTCAATCATAGCACGTACTCAGGACAAAAGGATTCAAGTACACAACAAAGGGACATATGAAATGGAAAAGTGGTTGCAGCCAACAACTGCATACCTTTATTCTGTATATTGATTTATTATTCATTCAAAAAAAGGTCATTTTTCTCATCATCACAAAGATTTGCGCTAATACGGTATTTATACCCGGGATTTACCATTCTAAATGTAACTGCCGCGCAAACAAAGCCTAACTGCACTGGTTATAAATTATCTGTAACTGCGAGATGCACACATACTGTGAGACACAGTATCCTACTTGGATTTAAACTTAGTGGTGATTTTCATGTGTTGTTAGTTTTGCTGTGAGCAGCTACCTGTGCAAGATGCATGCACAAATATTCTGAATAGATGGGTGTTCCTGGTGTTGCAAAGACCGATCAAAGCAGCTTCATGCATGAAGTGAATGACCTATGCTTAATGTAATAACCCTGAGTTCTGAATTCTCCAAATTACATTTAGAGTTGACCAAAGTGCTGAGGAAGATTAAATTCCTGCATGACTGGTTCAAGCTAACAATACAATCTGCTTTCAAACGGAAATAGGAAGAAATTGCACAATACAAAATGTTAAATGTGGGTTTTTTTTCCAACCTTTGTGTATTGAGCTGCACTTTAGTTTGATTTCAGATGCAGTATATCTTCTACAATATAGATTTTCACTTTCACTGTACAACCATATTAGGTCAGGATGTGGACGAGAAAACTATAAAGATTTACCGCAAAATAACTTTTCCTCAATAAACATACAAAGCATGGTCAACAGACATTTACAATGCATTGGTGTATGTTTTGACAGATAACACAAATAGCCAATGACGATGGCAGTTGCTACGCGCTGAACCAATCATGTGGCTGGAACGGAGCCAGGCGAAGTTAGCACACAACACAGTAGCAGCAAGCTGCAGCCATGTACCTCAGCAGTGGGATACTGCTGAAAGTAAAAAAAAAAAAGAAAAGAAGTGTTCCTTTGAAAGAAATGACAGGAGACACAGCCCAAGGCTTAAATTTGGTGGATAAATATTTGGTGCAGTTACTTTGGTTTTTTGAACTCAGAGTAGTGTGTGCTGCAAATTGTGAAAACATGTCATCGACACAAAGACAGGGAATACAACCAACCATTTAGATGAGTTAATGTCTGTTATATTTATGTTGTTTTTGAAAGCTGCTTGAAAATGCGGGGGTTGACCAACAATTTTAATTGTTCCGTTTGTGTTCTCTTGGAAGTGGAAAACATGAAAGCTTTTGCCTGGTCAAATTTGTTTATCTGGTACAGTTGTATAGTGTTGCATGTCATGTTCAACTTTGACAGAAAATAATAATTTAAGTAAAAATGACCCTTCTGATACCTTGAACTATTCATTAAGTAACAAGAAATGTAATATGGTTGTTTGCCAGCTATATAATATTTTCTCTGTATATTATGCAGCACATTATTACTTTCTAGGTATATCACATGAAATCAGTATGTTTAACAGTCATGTGAGTAATGCAAGATAAGAATTTACACAATTAGATAAAAAAAAAAATTCCAATGTGTGAAAAAAAAACAAGTCCAGGGCACTGGGTGACATGCATACATACGCATTTGAGGCAATAGTACAATGAAGTTCATGGCCAACCTTCTCCATGCTTGACTGTACAAATCATTTACGAATGAATGAAGCAAGGAATGACTATAAAGGGAATGTTCCGTCGGTGTAAATGCAGTATGTGTGTGTGTGTGTGTGTGTGTGTGTGTGTGTGTGTGTGTGTGTGTGTGTGTGTGTGTGTGTGTGTGTGTGTGTGTGTGTGTGTGTGTGTGTGTGTGTGTGTGTGTGTGTGTGTGTGTGTGTGTGTGTGTGTGTGTTTCACAAGCTTTGGTTCCTGTGTATGTGTGCAGAACAAACTGGCCAATGTCATGTGCTATGAAAAGTCGTCAGCCCATGATTTGTTGGAGTGGACATAATTCAATGGAGAGTCACTGCCAGCAAATTAAGCTGGCACTCACATACACACACTGATAAAGACCCATAAATAAGCTGGCATGTGTTGGCATGCGCGCACACACACACACACACACACACACACACACACACACACACACACACACACACACACACACACACACACACACACACACACACACACACACACACACACACACACACACACACACACACACACACACACACACACACACACACACACACACACACACACACACACACACACGTCTGGAGGTGAGGTCACAAATGAGGGCTTTGTGATGCATGCAACTTCAAACAGTATGCACATGCTTAATGCAATAGCTTGCCCACACATGCACACCTCAGATGTTGACGCAAAGGCAAATGTATATGCAAAAATAACTTCGCTTTTGCCCATTCATGGCACCTTCTCTCCAGCAAGACACAGTGCAGATTGCAGGAAGACAGACAGCATTGGAATCAGCAGAGGCAGCAAAGAAGACCAAGAAAAACCTCGAAAGAGAGGCAGCTGTAAATATTTACTCTGCTGTAAGACTGAAGAAGTACAGAATAGATGAGTACCTGATGGAGGCACTTTTACCTACACAGAATATACTGTACGTTTCGTACATACGAAGCCCATCCATGCACACATACACAAAACTCTCAAGTCAACTCCTTCAAAAACCTGAGTTCTTCTGGTCATTAAAATGATTACACAGGCTTACTGCACACCAAGCATTCTCCCCCAAAGAAGACTTGCTCTATATAAATGGTATTACTGTACCGAGTTTGACTGTTGCAACATATTTGTATTTGTGCACATCTCTGAATAATAATTGCTCAGTACTGTTAATAAATCCCTAATCCGTGACAGTGAGACTGGCTGCAGAGCCATGAATATGAATAGGCCCTATTCTGTTTGTCACAAATACACAATGCGCCATGCATGTTCATCTCATGCAACTCATACAGTATAAAGACACAATAACAGACTGCATAACAAGCAGCTACACACTTTTTTGTGTCATGTGAGGTTGTTGAGAAGCTCTTAAACCAATTCCTGGGAGATGATTGGCTTTTCTGGATCTATTCCAGGTTTTACACTGTAATATCATCCACAGAAAAATAGCCTCAAATAGGCCTCTGTCGCGCCTGCTACGTGAAGAGCAAACTTGCAGTCACCAAAGTGCCTCTGTTACCAGCCAACTTCTCTGTCCTTGAACAGAATATTGAGCAGGAAATGCGAAAATGTGGTCATTTATAACAAAGAGGTGAAAGCAGAGACCCTGAGAAAAAGCATGTTTTACATTTACATATCGAATATACCGTATGGTGAATGACTGTACAGTGTGTGAACAATCTACATGTATTATTCTGTGTTCACTGAAACAGTCAACACTTTTTCTGGTGAGCAATGGAGGCTGATATCCTTCGATGATGTCAAACGCGCATCGATTGGATAAACACACAATACAAAATACAATCATCCGGAAACAAGAGCCTGTGTTGTACAAGTCCTTCCTGGGCCATCTGGTCCCTTCTACCTGCATCACTGACAGATGTAGTGAGATGAAGCACCTTCAGCAGAGCAGGCCTGTTTCTCCTCGCCTACATCTGCAGACAAGCAATCATACTTCTCACAGCTACCTGTCAGTCCACCTCAACTTCAGACACGCACACACATTTTCTCTCCGTCTCCATGGCCTGGTTAAGAGTTCTGCCTGACTGACCAAGTACAGACGTCAGAGCCACTATCTCCCTCTTTACTTCACAAGAGGTTGCCTATTCGTCTCAGATATCTCAGAAACACACAGGAACCCGACACGTATTGTAGTTTGCACCTCTGTCACAAACATATAAAACACGAGTGTTCAAGCACACAGAAATATGAGGTGATATTTCTTCCCCAGTCAAAGATAGCTTGGACCAGCACATCTTTTAACACTTGGATATATAACTGAAAAGACATGAAGCATTTAATACACACTGCTGCAACCCCATCCAGATGAAATGGTGTATAACTGCAGATTAAAATACATGCGTGTGCACACAAACACACACAACGAGAACGGGATATTATCGAAGGGGAAGTGGAGTTGACAGCTGTGAAACTTGTAGACAAAGCCAGACAGGAACAGCCTTTCACTCACCACCAAGATGTTTTGAAATTCCTTTTCAAGGGAAAGACCAGAATAGTACTCAACTGAATAAAAAACCAGGACATGCGCCCCCTCAATTTTTTTCACCCCACAAGTAATGGAACCTCTCATTGGGTCTTTCAGCTTTTCCCAGCTGAATGACATAAATTCTTCTCCTTCTTTCACCACTGTAAAAAGACTGCTCCACAATGTGTACATGCAGTATCCAATTATTTCTGTTAATGGTGCACGCCTTCTTTCTAAAAAAAAAAAAAAAAAAATGCCATCAATATCTCTACTTATTGCAACCTGACCACCAGTTTTATGGCCCTTATATTTCATATTTCAGGTTGTACTGGGAAATGGAAAAATAGCAAGCAATAGCAACCCCCCCCCCCCCCCCCCCACCACCACCACCACTTGAGTTTCCGGTTTTGAAATAGTCAGATCAGTTACATAGATGTTGGTATAAGATGGTATTACCCATTCACCAGGGCCTCCCCAGATATATTCTATATTTATTTTGCTAACAACATGCACATATAGAATCAGTGTCACACTGAACTATTTTGAAAGATGGAAAGAACAAGCTACCCTGCAACAGAGCTCTGATGTCAAAATCAGAGTCAGTATGGGATTACAGAAGCAACTCAGGGCAGCCTAATCCACAGCACAACTGTAGCAAGTTCTCCCAAATCCCCGAGAAAAAAAAATCTTGAAAAATGTGCACAACTGTGCCCAAGAGAGTTGGTGTTGGTCTCAGGAGCAATTGCAAAAGTTGCATCTTCATTTTGGTTGACGTTAATTATATAAAGAGCTGGGAAAAGACAATTTTATAAAATGATTGGTTAAAAATCAAAAATATATATATCATGTTCATGCTGAAATTATTAAAAACAATACGGAATTAGTTCACAATAACCGAGAAGCGAAACCCAAAGTACAAGCAGGACAAATCTCGAATGCGTGAGATGCCAGTGAATGAACTGTATGTGCAAAACACAAAGAGAAAAGTCTCCGAAATATACTAGAGGAGATTTCAAGCAGGGTGAAACAAGGTCACAGATGAAGAAGAGAAGCGAATATATTTGCCTCATCTGTGATGCAAGATGAGCCAGTGAATGCGCTCTGACATAGCGTATGGCTTTTATACAAACAGCAAAACTCCAAAGTGAGGCCTTAATTTGGCCGCATAAATCACTCGGCATTTCTGGACACAACGAGTAAAGAGCATGCTCCACCCTCCCGTACGTCCGAGCTTTCTGCGCGTAGTCAATCGTATACACGTGCGGAATCCATACAAACTGCCCTCATAAAGCCGAGAGCCATTGCCATGCAGAACACGACACAGTGAGGGCCAAGAGGCAAGCAGACTCCCCTCCCTTCCCCCTGCATGCTGATCATTAGAGAGACAAAGTGGGAGAGAGACAGAGAAAAGGGAAAAGAGTGAGAGAGATGGGTGAAGCAGCATTGCCAGCTCCCCAGCCGTTCAATCACACTTAATGCCTGGACAGAGCGAGATGAAAATGCTCACTGGTCACTGCTGTTAATATCACCATAAATAATCACAACCCGACTGTTGAATGTCAAGATTGCAGTTCAGACAGGAGAAATGT